>NC_134357.1:381074816-381279431 GCF_048569485.1 Anomaloglossus baeobatrachus | reverse complement strand
GGGTTCTCGTCCCACTCAGGACACCATCTGCAATGAGTTTGTATGTTCTCCCTGTGTTTGTGTGGGATTCCTCTGGGTACTCTGGTTTCCTCCCACAATTCAAAAATATACTGATAGGGACCTTAGATTGTGAGCCCCAATGTGGACAGTGTTGCTGATGTATGTAAAGTGCTGTGGAATTAATAGCGCTATATAAATGAATAAATATTATTATCTTACAAAGACAACACCTTTTCTTTTCTGATACAGAAGCATAAAGACTAGGGATGATCGAATATCACAAATATTCGGCAATATTCGCTTTGCGAATATCCAACACATTGGTCGCCGCTATGCGAATATTAGATGCGCAATGTAAGTCTATGGGAAGCCCGAATAGTTCCGAATAGTTGTTATTCGGGTTTCCCATAGACTTACTTTACGCATCGAATATTCGCGAATAGTCGAATAGCGGCGACCTATTCGGAAAATATTCGCAAAGCCGAATATTTGAGGTATTCGATTATCCCTAATAAGGATCTTATGGCACCTGTAAGAATTAGACTAGTGTTGGCCAAAGCACTGATATTGGTAGGATCAGCTGTCTGTCTATTGTGCATAGGGGCCTTTTGATGTAAAGAGAAAGAAGAATATGACACCACTGACTTCGGAAAGTCAGATCTGGCCTGTTGTATAGCAGCGCTCTGTCATAGAAAACACAGGAATTGAGCATTTCTGTGTATGGTGGAATCAGGAGGGATGACTGTAGGCCAAACAAAACTGCTCTGACATACTTAGCCCAACAACAAATGTGACGCCCTGGACTAGCTAGGTAGTCACAGATAGAGCCCCGCACAACACCAGTCCCCTCACTAGGTAACACCAGCCAACCACATTAAACCCTAGTCACCTCCCTCAGGGCTGGATGTACACACCAGGGGGTGGAGCCAGGCGGTTGGCCACGCCCACCGAGGAGTTCAGAGAGCCTGAGGCAGGAAAACACAGTTCAGTTCAGTTCAAAAGAGTTCAGTTTGGGAGTGCAGTGGAGGAGCTCAGGCCTGTGTGACAGGCCTGTGACAGCCTGACAGGTGCCAGGGTAGGAGCCTTGGTACCTTTGGCTAGGAGGCATACGGAGGGAAGACAGCTTGGTGGAACCATGGTGGACCGGGACAGGGTAGTGGCCCGCCGCTACCGACCCGGGGAACCGACTCAGAAACCGGAGCACAAGAGGGGGTACTCAGACCCTGAAACGAGGTCTAGAAACTACTGGACTGAGTTAATTAACTGATTGCGGTCTGGACTTTAGGTCCTTTCCCACCCAAAGTCCCTCATAGAAGACAACAGCCCAACGAGGTGGATAGAAAGCCACCGCCAAGGCTCAGAGATCCCACGGGCCAGCATCTGCGGGCAAATGGGCTCTTCCGACATCCACAAGCCGGAGAGTGGACTCCTGATGCTGCAAGCGCAGGTAGTCCAACAACTCAAACAGGTGCAGGAGAAAGGCAGAGACCACCAACCGGGTGGGGGAATCCAGCTGCAGCTGGCTGCTGGCATCGACCACCATCATCTTGGTTTACCAGACTCGAGTGTTTCATTCTAATAGTGAGTACACCAGTGGCCTCCGGCCGCCCATCTCCCTGCACCGCCAAATCAACCCCAACTGGTCCCGGGGCCACCATCCCTGCCCACGGAGCGGTTAACAACTTGCTGCATACCATCTCCCCCGGGTGCCCCGTAACTGCAGCGATGGTGTCCACCTTCACCACATCCCGTGGGTGGCGTCACGAACTTAAAACACGGCTCCGGCTGTACATCTACGTCCCCAAACCGCCAACCCCTTTTTGGTCAGAGTGACCGCAGGACCCCCGGATCCGGAGGCCCTCGAGCCACCCACTGAAGGTCCGGACCAGAGTGGCTTGGTTGCAGCTGAGCACGGGTCGGCCCACAAACACTTGTCCATGTAGCCACTGCATGGTAAATGTATGGTCATCTGTAGTAAATGGGCAGGAGTTTATGAAGCAGGACCATGTTAGTCAGCAGATATTAGAGATAGAGAAATTTCAATTGTGATCTCTAATAAAGACAAAAAGACTGATGTGGGTATATAAACAATGTAAAATTAAATAATTACCAAGACGCTAAGCTCCAATTAACAAATAACATATAACGATACATACCTATGTAGGGTTTCGAACTGTCCCAACGCCTAGAAATAGAATATAAAGGTGAAAATAAGCTTGTTATATAATTATGCTGCCTCTCTCCCCGCCGAAATGTTAACAAATTAAATAACCTGACTGGGAATAGGTTATTAAAATCAAAATATCGTATAAATCTGGCCTAATTTTTACCTTATCACAACTCTTTTTAATCATCTATCAGTTGTTTGCCCAATTTATATTCTCTGTTCCTCTGTAATCTATTTAAATCTTACCCAGTTTTCATCTGAATTCAACAAGTTTAGACAAGAGTTGGTAATTTTCATTTCATTATCTCCTCAGCAGCTGTTACAGTGTTTGAGCACAGGATTTTCAAGCCGCTAAGCAGAAAGTGGTTTGTGGTCATGGAACAGGTATTCTTCACTGTCTAACAATTTTAATTGCCCCGACTAAATCTGTAAGATACCAAGATCACGTCAAGAATTTAGAAAAGAGTTAAATAAAAATAGCCACTTAGAAAAACTATTAGTGGTGTGATAGCTTCAAGGGCCTGTCTGTAATAAGAAGGAAATTGGACATCCCCCTATTAACATAGCAAACTGTAGATATTAGCCCTTAAGAAAAAGTGTGCCCCACACTGTACATATTGTGGCCTTTGGTATAATGGACATTGGGTGTAGAAGGTGGGCAGGAATATCTCTCCTGGCTGCCGTTATGCAAGAGGAGGTTCCAGTGTAATGTGTGTCTAAGAAGACCTCAGTGGTGATGTAGGTGTGTGGAAGCACTAGGGCCAGATGAGGAGTGCGCAACAGGACCAGATCAGGTGCTAAAGGAGCTTTACATAGAACCTGTCAAGAGGATTTAGCGGTATAAAGAAAAGCCATGGCCTTAATGGTGCTGTGATGCTGATTAAATAGATACCAGCAGTCAAGAAATCCAAAATTTGATTAATGAATATTCTTCCTCTAAAGTTTTTGTGATGACGTCATCTGGGCATCAGAGTGGGACCTGAGGGTAAGGTCTTCGTCTTCTCCACCCCTCTGCCTGCCTCCTGTGTTTCTTCTACAAGTCACTGATTATTCAGTGACCTGCCTTGATTTTGAATTTCTGCACTGCCACCATAATTGCAGTGGGCAGTACATATGCAGTGTGATTCTACGGGTGGTTAAGCAGATAGAGATGAGCAAACCTGAGGTTTGGTTTTCGAACCAAACACCCAATTTAAAAATCAAGGTTCGGGTTTGGATGCTTTACGTGCGAACAAAACTCACGCAAGCAAAGCTGTGCTCAGGTACTCTTAGTGCTAATCCCTGTGTGGGCCACTTGCAGTATTTGAATGGTGCACACTGGAAGTAACAATAGAGTGATCACATGTAGTATGCAACAAAAAAAAAAATTTAAAAAAGCCCACACACCTTTCCCTGGAAGTGTTCTGCTCATGGCTGGCTGTATGTGGGCGGAGACTCAAACTGCCAATCAAATACTTGATCCGCTGTTTCGGTCAAGCTCGAGCCTGTGGAGCTAGGCTTGTTTGCTGCCGGCGAATCGAACCTCCACAGCACCGCTCATCTCTATCTGCGGGTCATCAAAATGATGCCGGACGCAACGCATGTGCAGAATGATATTTCAGCTCAATGTCCTCTACATTAAGCCAAAATATTGATCTGCGCTTGTGCCCATCTAGTGACATTATATTGAAGACTGAAAACACCAAAAAACTGAGCTGTAACAAATGTTCAATAAACATGCAACATTACAAGCATGTGAATTGCAGCCTCAAGACTAGAAAAAAACCAAGGAGAAAAATTGTAGGAAAAATACCCTGACTATAAATAAAGAAATTGCAAGTGCTTAATAACAGGGTACTTAGTATATACATTTTTGCAAAACAGCTCAGTTTTTTGGTGTTTTTTGTCTGTTATCTTGCTTTAATGCAAGTTGGGGGTGCAGCCCTCCTGCTACTGAGGCTGAACAATTACCTGCTTCTCACTTTTTGCTGTGTATTTAGTCTGGGACCCAGCTGACCACTTTACCATTCATATTGAAGTTTTGACATGACACAAGTCAGGTACAGAATATGTTTTTAACTTTAGTAGGTTAGGGACTGTCTCAGATGGGTACACCGTGACGAGGTGAGACAGCTTCTTACCTTTTTGCAAAAAGGTATATACTAAGTACCCTGTTATTAAGCACTTACAATTTATTTATTTATAGTCAGGCTATTTTTCCTACAATTTTTCTCCTTGTTTTTTTTCTATATTGAAGACTGGCAGACCGCCCATGGAATCACACTGTGCATACACTGCCCACCATAATCATGGTGATCCAAAATTTCAAAAAGGAAGCAGGTCACTGAATAATCAGTGACTTGTAGAAGAAACAGAAGAGGCAGGCGGAAGGGTGAAGAAGAAAAAGACCCCACCCTCAAGTCCCATCATGATACACAGAAGACATCATCATGAAAACTTTAGAGGATGATTATTCAACAACCAAAGTTTGGATTTCTTCCTTGCAGGTATCCAATTAATTAGCATCACAGTGCCATTATGGTTATGGCTTTATGTTATAGTGCTCAATCTTGCTGACATGGTCTCTTTAAGTGAGCAGTAGGCCTCACCTTGTTCAGAAGTGTGCCAGTGGTCTAAAAACTGGAGCAGTTACGATACTGAGCAGTTGTCTACTGATGTCTAGACAAATCAGAGGTCCAGGAGTGCCAGAGAGTGATTTCACAAGAAAGACAAAATGTTGTCACAGGGATAACTGAGATGGCTAAGGCAAAGTGTCTCATAAACTGTGTGGCCTGTGTGGGATGTCAGCCAGCTCTGAGAGACTCTGTGGACTATGTAAGACTTCAGTGCCTTGAGGAGCCAAGTTGAGATTGTGTGGACAGTGTGATACTCCAACCCTCACATAGCTGAACATTTTGTAAGTCTATAAGAAAGGTGAGCATAAAATTATGAAATTGTTTCCAATATTTTCAGTTCTAATAATTTATTAAATAAGTTTACAATAAGTGTTGAGCGGATTTGTAAATACTATGCTTTGTTGCTTAATTTTTTCCTGAAAACATTCGGAAATTCTTGAATTCCGAAGACATTTCTTATAACTGTCTCTAACAAAAATTGTGACTTTGTTGAAGGCTGCAAAACTGCATATTTTTTGTGGAAGTTTTCACTAAACAAAATACAAAGTCTGAGCCATGCCTTACTCTTATTTATGCAAATGGCCACAATTTAAGGTAGAAGATTACTGCCTTATGGTCTGTGTATATCAAGATTTCCCAACATGTTGCATATGAATATGTGCATTATCCACCAAAAGTCACTTCCAGCTAGGCTTAATGGGTGACCTTCTCCAGGTAAATAGATACGATTCAGAGGAGCACACAAGTTTCAACAAAATGTTCCTCATTACTCAGCAGGAGGCGTCACAAGAAATTTACAATCCAGACTCTTCATTGAGATGAGTCAAGAACTTTAAGGCACACAGTTTTATTCTACAGAAACTGTAGACATTTCTCAGCATAAGTTGGGAATGGATGTCACAGTTTATCAGTCACTTCAGGATTGGAGCAAAGATGATAACGAGTCCACCAGCCGAATCTCCGAGTTTTATTCTTGTCATTTTTAGATAACTATGTATACTTTAGCCTGAGGGCTCTTTCATACATCAGCTTTTTTGGTATTCATTTTTTGTAGCGATAGATCACAGACCTATTGCAATCAATGTGCCTTTTCACAGACTGATTGTCCTAGAAAAAAAAGACATCTTAGGCTATGTGCGCACGTTGCGTAAAAACATGCAGTTACGCTGCGCTTTGTAGCGCAGCGTAACTGCATGCGTCCTGCGGCCCCTGCACAGTCTATGGAGATTGTGCAGGGGCCGTGCGCACGTGGCGTCTAAGAGCGCAGCGCTTCGGCTACTGCCGAAGCGCTGCGCAAAAAGAAGTGACATGTCACTTCTTTCCTGCGCTTTGCCGGCAGCTCCTGCTCTGTCTATGGCAGGAGCTGCAGGCAGAGCGCATGGAATCGGCGCTCACTACGGACATTTCTGCAGCGATCTAAAGCGCACATGTGCTCTTCAGATCGCTGCAGAAATTTCTGCAGGGCTTGTACGCAACGTGCGCACATAGCCTTACCGTGAACCTTGTTGCAGGTCAAATTCATCAATCCGAGGCAATGACACAGTGAAAAAAAAATGACAGCACACGGATGTCATATGTGCGTTTTCTGTATGTTAATGTTTAATGCCTAGGAGAAGCTAACAATGTTTTTCTTGAAATGAGAAAAACACATTCATAAAAGGTTCAATGGATCAAAACTAGGTCCGGCAGACTAAAAGAAACACAAATCTTCACCTAGAAGAAAAAACAACTGATGTGTGAAACGATGATATAAACAATGGAACTTATGGCCTATGTTTTAACAAGGCTTGAGCAACCAGATACAGTACCGTATGTGGTTGCATTTGCAATCAGCAGATACTACCCTACTGTCTGTCATAAATGTCCGTTGTGTAGATTTCTAAAGACATAAAAAAGTAGTAACATTTTTGTAAAGAGACATTTTAGCCATTGTCCATCCAAACCACTTCACAGAGTTAAGCTAAGTTCACACATCAGTTTTTTTCTGTCTGGCCGAATCTAGCTCAAAAACCTATGCAATGGATGCAGCAAAAAAAAACGGATGCGTTGCATAAGTTTTTCCATGCGGCCCGTCCGTTTTTTGCCAGATCCGGTTTGATACTGAGCATGCGCAGCTCAAAAAAACGCATCCGGCTGCCGGATGCGTTTTTTTGCCGCAGGACGCCGACGTCCATAGGCTTGCATTGTAAATGGCGCCGCATTGCGCTGTATCCGGCACGATGCGGTTTTTTCGCCACAGCAAAAAACTTGAACAAAAGGACCGGCACTACAAATCTTCTGGAATTTTTTAGAATGTAATCCACATAAATATACAGGCGTAAATATATATATAAATAAATATATATACCATATATATACACACGCAAATATGCAGTATATGTACACTGAACAAAAATATAAACGCAACATTTTTTGCTTTTGCTCCCATTTTTCATGAGCTGAACTCTAAGATGTTTGACTTTTTCTATGTACACAGAAAGCCTTTTTCTCTCAAAGATTATTCACAAATTTCTCTAATGCCCCCTTCACACATCCGTGCGAAACACGAACATTTTGCACAGTCCGTGGTGAAGGTGCATATGTGTGTGCGTGTGTGTTCAGTGTGCTGTCCCTGTGCTATCTGTGTGACATCCATATAGTACATGGACAGCATGAGCTGGTATATTTACCTGTCTCTGGCGCTGCTGTTACTTCTGGGTCCATGGTGAGTGCAGTGAATATGCAATGAGTATAATGGGCAAAAACCCGGAAGCGACAGGGAAATATAAAAATTCTTTATTTTTATGTGACCTGTGTTTTACATCAGTGTGTGGTCCGTGTGAAACCTGTGCTGCTGGCAGGAGACAAACATGTCGCCATGTGGAGCACATTGATTTTAATGGGTCACCAAGAATCCATCTCTCCGTTACGTGTGAAAATGAACGTCACATGAACCGGAGTCACAAATGTGTGAAGGAGGCCTAGGCACACCTGTGCAATAGTCATCCTATCTAATCAGCATATGCCACACCTGTTCAGCTCATGAAAAATGGGAGCAAAACAAGTGATGTGTTTATATTTTTTCAGTATATATATAAAACATAAAGGAACCGTAGGTAACATATAATAGGCAACAACTCAAAAAATGCTAAATTCTTAAATTAAAGAGTCTTTGAATTTACCAAGTATGAAAATACCCAAAAGACAAACGTGATTGAAATGTATAAACATTTTATTTTCAATAAATTCATAGGGTATAACATAGAAAATAAACAAGAAAAGAACCAGAGTATGAGGAGTGATGAAGGGGAAGAAACCCCACGTGACCCAGGGAAGGATATCAGATCTCACAGATGATCTGCACAAGTGCTTAGATAAGCAACTAAATGCCCACATGCAAGTGCAAAGAGTTGCTAGCAAGGAGAAGGACAAAGTCTCGATGCATAGCCTAACAAGGCAGAATGGCTTACCCAGCAGGCAGATCACCAATTTTAACCCAGGTATACACGTGGGGACCGGCGTCCCAACACGTGTTTCGCGTGGTGTGCTTCGTCGGGGGACAGGTAAAATAGGTGCACAGTAAGGGGATTTATAAAGGGACCTTAATTGCCACAACGCCGCCTCTTCAGCGGCGCGTCATAGTGTGATTCACCGCTACGGACCGCGCCGTGGCTCAGCGTCAGCAGCGAAGGCCGGATGGAAGAAAACTTCCGGTGACGTCACTAATACTTCCGGTCCTTCGCTGCTAGGGACGCCACCACAGATGCGCCCAAGAAGGCGGGTACTGCACCAACGACGTGTCACTCGTACCTCCCATCTAAGGAAACAGGCCCATCTCAGCCAGTAAGATTAGATGTGGTGCAATTAGAGCGTGATTATGCCATAATCTCGTACAAACTACAGAAGCAGAAGGTGAATACCTTCATTGCCGGGTTGCAGAAAAGGGCGTAGGAGATAAAGATTAGTGAGAAGTAAGATATTAGAAAAAGAGAGAGGGAGCAGACGTCTGCAAAAAGCACATAATCAAAAAGTAGACATAAATAGTCACATAGCAATACAAATACATAGATATGCAGTTGCTGTCTGGTTCCTCCATAAATCCAAACATATAAAGCTCATTTGCAAGGCATAATTGCCACAGAAATTTTCGTTCATTCCTCAAAGAAGGCCTGGACTGGGAGCGAAGTAGCAAGAGAATAGCAGAGGATCCATTTAAACTAAACAAATATAAAAACACACTGTTAAAAGAGTCATAATAGGACAGCCGAAAGTGCAGCATGAACATACATACTATTACATAGAGAACAGCTCAATATATATAGATCCACATAGTGGATAACCCACAGCCTGGACATATATATCATAAAAGTGCATTAAAATGTCCATCCTGAGGGGAATTCCAGAGTGGGGGTCATTATAACACTAAGGATCTATTAAGACAAGAAACATGGACAACTAGAGGAACGGGGCAAAGGAAAGCCGTTCATTGAGCCCATATGGTGCCTGAGTACCCAGGGTAAAAATCCAGCGGCACTCCACCTGTGCCAAGCGTTTTTTGAGATCTCCCCCCCGGATCCCTAGATGTACCCTATCGATACCCCGGACCCGCAGAGATATAGGATCACAATTATGAACCTCTCTAAAGTGACGGGGTATCGTTTATAGGGATTCGGGGTTGGTGGTCTCCTTGGCTGCTAAAATATCCCGCACATGCTCCCTCGTGCGGATTCGGAGCTCCCGGGAGGTCAAGCCAATATATATCTTACCACAGCCACATGTGGCGTAATAAATTACGCCAGATGTGCTGCAGGAGATATATTCGCGGATGGAAAATTCTCTCCTTCCATCCGCAGAGCAAAAGGTAGTAGCTCTGATAATATTTTGGCATCGATAGCAGCCAACACGTTGGGGGCCACATCCAAAGAGGGGGGTTCTCTTGACAACATAGTGGCTATGTACCAGTATGTCTCTGAGACTCCTACCCCTCTTTGCTGTCATCAATGGATGTTCTGGCAAATACCCCTCAAGAGAGGGCTCAGTTTGAAGAATGGCCCAGTGTTTACTCAACACACCTCTAATTTGTTCCCACTGGCGACAATAGGTGGAAATAAACCTAGCCACTGGGCTAGATGTTTTCGGAGTATCATTCCCAGACAGAAGCTGATCCCGTCGGGAATATTTGGCATGCTGATAGCCCTTTTTAATGGACCTCCCGCTGTAGCCCCTATTGATGAACCTCTCCCTCATATCTCCCGATTCAGATTCAAAGGTACCATCCGAAGAGCACAGTCTGCGTAATCGCAGAAACTGGCCAGTCGGGATTGCATTCACTGTTGACCTGGGATGCCCTAAGGTAGCGTGGAGGAGAGAATTAACCGCGGTGGTCTTGCGAAAAATGGTGGTAGATACTAAGCCGCTAGGTTCTATGAAGATCCGGATATCAAGGAAGTCGATGGTCCTAGGTCCGATCTGATGGGTCAAAATGATGTTACGGTCATTGGAGTTGAGTCGACGCACAAAGTCCTCTAGCTCAGAACCGGTTCCACCCCAGACGACAAAAATGTCATCGATGTAGTGGAGCCAGCACTGCGCATGGGAGCTCGCCGGCACGCCGTCCCCGAAAACCTCCCTCTCTCAAAAACCGAGAAAGAGGTTTGCGTAAGACGGCGCGCAAGCCGCCCCCATCGCAGTGCCGCACCGCTGGAGGAAGAACCGGTCCCGAAACACGAAGAAGATGTGCGTCAACACAAACTCCAACAGCTCCATAATAAGACCGGACAAGGACCCATCGAGATTACTCGCATCTAAATAGAACTGTGCGGCAGCGAGACCATCGCGGTGACCAATGCTGGAATAAAGGGCCTCAACATCCATGGTCACCAGCATAGCCTCCTCCTCCAAGGTAAAACATGTCGCCATGTGGAGCACATTGATTTTAATGGGTCTACAAGAATCCATGTCTCCGTTACATGTGAAAATGAACGTCACATGAACCGGAGTCACAAATGTGTGAAGGAGGCCTAGGCACACCTGTGCAATAATCATCCTATCTAATCAGCATATGCCACACCTGTTCAGCTCATGAAAAATGGGAGCAAAACAAGTGATGTGTTTATATTTTTTCATTATATGTGTATATATATATATATTTCTAGATTATATATATATATATATATATATATATATATATATATATATATATATATATATATACAGTGGGGAAAATAACTATTTGATACACTGTCAATTTTGCATGTTTTCCCAACCAAAATAGAATGGAGAGGTCTGTAATTTTTATCCTAGGTACACTTCAGCTGTGACAGACAGAATCCCGCCCCCGATTCCTGAAAATCACATTGTATGATTTTTAAATAATTAATTTGCATTTTATTCCATGAAATAAGTATTTGATCACCTATCAATCAGTAAGCATTCTGTCTCTCACAGGCCCATTATTTTTTCTTTAAAAAACCCTCCTACTCTGCAGTCATTATCTGTATTAATTGCACCTGTTTGAACCTCGTTATATAAAAGATACCTGTCCACATAGTCAATCAATCACACTCCAACCTCTCCACCATGGCTAAGACCAAAGAATTGTCTAAGGACACCATGAACAATACTGTAGACCTACCCAAGGCTGGAATGGGCTACAGGACAATAGGCAAGCAGCTTGGTGAAAAGGCAACAACTATTGGCGCAATTATTAGAAAATGAAAGAAAAACAAGATAACTGTCAATTTTACTCAGTCTGGGATTCCATATAAGATCTCGCCTCATGAGGTAAGAAAGATTCTGAAAAATGTCAGGAATCAACCCAGAACTACCATACACCCTACACGGAAGAACCTGGTCATTGACATGAAGAGAGCTGGGACCACAGTCTCAAATATTTCCATTAG
Organism: Anomaloglossus baeobatrachus; assembly: GCF_048569485.1. Taxonomy (NCBI): domain Eukaryota; kingdom Metazoa; phylum Chordata; class Amphibia; order Anura; family Aromobatidae; genus Anomaloglossus; species Anomaloglossus baeobatrachus. The sequence continues at coordinate 381,267,768 of NC_134357.1, read as the reverse complement.
TAACACTCTACGCCGTCATGGATTAAAATCCTGCAGGGCAAGCAAAGTCCCTCTGCTCACACCACCACATGTCCAGGCCCGTTTTAAGTTCACCAATGCCCATCTGGATGATCCAGTCGAGACATGGGAGGAGATGAGACAAAAAAATAAACTTTTTGGTATCAACTCCACTCGCTGTTTTTAGAGGAAGGAGGATGAATACAGCCCCAAGGACACAGTCCCAACCATGAAGCATGGGAATGGAAAAATCATACTTTAGGGTGCTTTTCTGCAAAGGGGACAGGACAACTACACTGTATTGAAGGGTGGATGGATGGGTCATGTAATGCGGGATTCTGGCCAAAAACCTCCTTCCCTCAGTAGAAGCATTACTGACAATGGGTCATGGCTGGGTTTTCCAGCATGGCAAAGACCCAAAACAAACAGCCAGCACACAGCAACTATCGAGTGGCTCCAAAGAAGCATTTCAAGATCCTCGAGTGGACTAGCCAGTCTCCAGACCTGATCCCAATAGAAAATCTTTGGAGGTAGCTGAAACTCAATGTTGCTCAGCGACAGCCTCAAAACTAAAAGATCTGGAGAAGATCTGTATGGAGGAATGGGCAAAAATCCTTGCTGCAGTACGTGCAAACTTGGTTAACAACCAGAGGAAACGTCTGACCTCTGTAATTGCAAACAAAGGTTTCTATACCAAATATTAAGTTCTGTTTTTCTATTGTATCACATACTTATTTCATGCAATAAAATGCAAATTATTTAAAAATCATACAATGTGATTTTCTGTATTTTTTTGGGGGGGGGATTCGTTCTCTCTCAGTTCTATGATCAAAATTACAGACCTCTCGATTCTTTATAGGCAGAAAAATTAGCAAAATTGGCAGTGTATCAAATACTTATTTTCCCCACTGTATATATACACTGTCATACAACTATACATATATTCAGTGTATAATTTGCCTTTTTTTTCCAAAACTATGACATAACTGGCCCCAAAAAAATCTCAATTGTGTGTTTGGATTCTGTCACAGAAGAGTGGTTAAGCTTTTTCAGTAACCTTGAACGTAAACAATCAACACTGCTTCTTTTCCAAGGGGTCCTTGTATCACTGAGTAACTGTATAATTAACCTTTCATGACTGGTCATAGAAGATGAAGAAAATATCAAATCCGACTGTAACAAAATAAAATAAACTGAATGTGTGAAATAAATGACATATGATAGAGATACAGCGCCTTGTGAAAATATTCAACCCACCCCCTTAGCATTTTTTTGTGTTTTGCTATGTCACAACATGGAATTTCACTGTGTTTGTTTTTGAGGGATTGCATCAGTTTATGTAAAGAACAAGCCTACGACTGTGAATATTTGGTTTTTTTTTTCATTATGAAGCATACAAGAAATATGTCAAAATAACTGAAAATTTCATTGTGCATAAGTATTCACCCCTTAAACTCAGCCCTTTGTAGCGCCGCCTTTTGCATCAATTACAGCTGAAAGTCACTTTGGATAAAGGCCCCATCACACACAGAGATAAATCTTTGGCAGATCTGTGGTTGCAGTGAAATCATGGACATATTGTTCCATTTGTACACAGCCACAAACCTGGCACTGATTGTCCACAATTTCACTGCAACCACAGATCTGCCGCAGATTTATCTCTGTGTGTGACAGGGCCTTAAGTCTCTATGAGCTTTCCACATCTTGCCACTGGTATTTTTGCCCATTCCTCTAGGAAAAACTGTTCCAGCTCCTTCAAGATAGATGGTTTCTTCTGTTGAACAACAATCTTCAAGTCGGAGCACAGATTCTCAATTGGATTAAGGTTTTGGCTTTGACTAGACCACTCTAATACATTTACATGTTTCCACTTAAACCACTCGAGTGTTGCTTTAGCAATATGCTGTAGGTCATTGTCTTGTTGGAAAGTGAACCTTCACCTCAGTCTCAAATCACTGACAGCCTGAAACAGATTTTGCTCAAAAATATCCCTGTATTTTGCCCCATCCATCTTCCCCTTGACTTGGGATATTTTCTCTGTCCTTGGTACCTGTCATGATTCGCCTCCCTATCCACATGGCTAGGGGGCGGAGCCATCTCTCAGGCCTCACTTCCGGCCCTGGATGCCTTAAAAGCTGACACTTCCAGTGAACCAGCGCCGGCTATAAGCTTAGCTCTGCTTTGCCTGTGATTGCTGGTCCTGTGAGTGATATCCTGATCTGTCTGTTCCTGTGCCCCCGTGCCCTTGTCTGTGTTCTGTCCCCTGGTCATCCCTTCTGTCCTGTGTCCCCCTCCTATTCCCCACTCGGTTGCTTCCTCGGTACTGACCTTAGCCTGACTTTGACTTCGCTTCTGCTTGCTCCTCCGGTCTTGCTTCTGCCCGTACGGTGTCTGACCCAGCCTGTCTGACTATTCCTCACAAACCCTGCAGTTCTGCCTCTCAGCTGTGCTGATTAGGCAGTGCATGAGAACGCTGTGCATTTCCTTCCTGGTTCTCATAGCTCTGTGTAGTGTCGTCTGCTGCAGAGCTCTGGCTCCCCCTGGTGGCAGCATTACAGTATAGCCGGCCTCAATAGGCTTTATCTCCCATAGGAAAAAAAAGAAAAAAAAAAGCCATTTCATTCTTGGTAGTGGGATCCAACCTTGCAGGATAACAAACTGTAATGGATCCACTCAGTACTTTGTGTGAGCAAGTAGCCAACCTTACGCAGCTGGTGCAGGATTTGGCTGCAGAGCATCGCACCCTGGTAGCTTCACACAACATTCTGCAGAGTGAGGTTTCTGATTCTGCGAGGGTGCTGTTCAACGTATTACTGTCATCACTGATCATAAAAACCTCGCGTATATCGAGTCCACCAAGAGATTGGCGCCTCGACAAGCGAGGTGGGCTCTTTGCTTTTCTAGATTTCATTTTTGTATTACTTTTCGGCCAGGGTCTAAAAACGTGAGGGCAGATGCACTGTCTCGTAGTTTGGACCCGGTGTCACCTCCAGAGCCTCCTTCCTCCATTCTTACACGAGGGGTGGTGGTCGCTGCCTTGTCGTCCGAGTTAGAAGCTGAGGTCAGGGAGGCCCAGTCCTCAGCGCCATCTTCCGCTCCAGACACTAAACTGTTTGTCCCTTTGCACCTCCGGTTACGAGTACTTCAAGAGTTCCATAAGTCCGTACTTAGTGGCCATCCTGGAGTTATAGCCACTCGCAGGGCTGTTGCTCGACTGTTTTGGTGGCCATCTCTTCACTCAGATGTTGCTCGGTTTGTGTCTGACTGTGCTACATGTGCCCGTGCTAAGGTATGTCGTAACCGGCCGGCCGGGGAACTGGTTCCATTACCTGTTCCTGAAAGACCATGGACCCACTTGTCCATGGATTTCATTACGGACCTCCCTGTCTCAAATGGTATGACTGTGATCTGGGTGGTGGTAGATCGTTTTAGTAAACAGGCACATTTTGTTCCCCTCTCCGGTCTACCTTCTGCTGCGACCCTTGCCAACCACTTCATTGACCAGGTGGTTCGGTTACATGGGTTGCCCCTGAATATTGTGTCTGACAGGGGGGTACAATTCATTTCTCGGTTTTGGAGGGCCTTGTGCAGGCGGTTGGGAATTGAGTTGTCCTTCTCGTCCGCCTATCATCCCGAGTCTAAGGGGCAGACGGAAAGGACGAATCAGACCCTTGAGCAAATCCTGCGGTGCTTGGTTTCTGCTCAGCAGGAGGATTGGTGTACGTTTTTGCCCCTTGCGGAGTTTGCATTCAATAGCAAAGTCCATCAGTCTACGGGAACTTCTCCCTTCTTCTGTAATTACGGGTTTCACCCTCACTTCGGGACCTTCTCTAGAGTGGATTCGGGGTGTCCAGGGGCTGACTCCATCGTTCAGCATCTGGGGGAGGTGTGGAAGGAGGTACGGCGGTGCATCGTGACGGCTCAACAGTCCCAGAAACGCCAAGCAGACAAACGCCGTTCTCTGGGACCCCCCTTTCAGGTGGGGGACAAAGTGTGGCTGTCCACTCGTAATATCAGGCTCAGGGTTCCGTCTGCTAAGTTGGGTCCTAAGTTTATAGAGCCCTATGAGATCATCGAAGTGATCAACCCGGTGGCCTTTCGGTTGCAACTGCCCCAGACCTTGCGTATTCCCAATGTATTTCATACCTCCTTGCTTAAGCCATTTGTCCCTACGGTGGTGGATTCTCAGACCCCTCCGGCTCCGATACTGGTGGACGGTGAGGAGGAGTACGAAATTCAGCGTATTATCGACTCTCGTTGGGTTCGTAGTTCCCTCCAGTATCTGATTCATTGGAAGGGTTACGGTCCGGAGGACCGGTCCTGGGTGCCGGCTCGCTCCGTGCGGCTTTCCACCGTAAGTATCCTGGGAAGCCTGGGGGTCCGGTGGCCCCCCCTTGAGGAGGGGGTACTGTCATGATTCGCCTCCCTATCCACATGGCTAGGGGGCGGAGCCATCTCTCAGGCCTCACTTCCGGCCCTGGATGCCTTAAAAGCTGACACTTCCAGTGAACCAGCGCCGGCTATAAGCTTAGCTCTGCTTTGCCTGTGATTGCTGGTCCTGTGAGTGATATCCTGATCTGTCTGTTCCTGTGCCCCCGTGCCCTTGTCTGTGTTCTGTCCCCTGGTCATCCCTTCTGTCCTGTGTCCCCCTCCTATTCCCCACTCGGTTGCTTCCTCGGTACTGACCTTAGCCTGACTTTGACTTCGCTTCTGCTTGCTCCTCCGGTCTTGCTTCTGCCCGTACGGTGTCTGACCCAGCCTGTCTGACTATTCCTCACAAACCCTGCAGTTCTGCCTCTCAGCTGTGCTGATTAGGCAGTGCATGAGAACGCTGTGCATTTCCTTCCTGGTTCTCATAGCTCTGTGTAGTGTCGTCTGCTGCAGAGCTCTGGCTCCCCCTGGTGGCAGCATTACAGTACCGAAAAAATCCCCACAGAATGATGCTGCCTCCACCATGTTTCACTGTGGGGATGGTGTTCTTGGGGTGAGGAGCTGTTTTGGTTTGGTACCATGTAAAGCTGTAGGGGAAAAAAAGCGCAATAGGGTCTTACCCGGTATGAGGGTAGAGAGACAGAAAGATACACACTCACCTGGTAGGGTTGTGCCAGTCACAATACCCTATGGTCGCATGTGAGTGATTATAGTGGTTTAGCAGCGGCCCCGGGGAGCAGTTAATAAATAAATCAAATGGAATGAAACCGGTTTAAATGCCGCGCTAGAAACCACAGATGCTGTAGATAAAAAGATTTTCTTTATTTCATAATTCTACGCATTTCAAAGGCATCTCCGCCTCCTTCTTCAGGAACAAAAATCATAATAAAAATAATTATGATTTTTGTTCCTGAAGAAGGAGGCATAGATGCCTTTGAATTGCGTAGAATTATGAAATAAAGAAAATCTTTTTATCTACAGCATCTGTGGTTTCTAGCGCGGCATTTAAACCGGTTTCATTCCATTTGATTTATTGGTTTGGTACCAAACATAGCATTTACCTTGGTGGCCATAAAGTTCAATTTTGGTCTCATCACAGCACAGTACCTTCCTCCATATATTTGGGGAGTTTCCAACATGTCTTAGGAAACTCAAAACACTGGACTTCCTTTCATTAAGCATGTGACTTATGAAGGTAATTGCTTGCAACAAAAATTTATAGCGGCTTCATAGCAAAAGGGGTGAATATATATGCACATGACAATTTTTATTTATTTTATCCCACAAATTAAATTTTTGCCTATCCTTTTCTCACTTCACATCCCCAACTTAGACAATTTACTGCATCAAACACAAATCAAATTACAAAAATATTTTAGGCAGTCGTCTGCTCTGATTTCCACTACCACCATTGATTCAGGTAATATAACTATAGCCATTGTTTTCTGAGCACATGCAGTATATGCAATTTGTATGACAAATATTACAGTGATTGGGATTTCACCATTCTGATATACATAGGCTCTAGAGATATAGGTTACCTTACCTTAATCTAATAATGATATACTATTAGTCAGTCTATTTACCCCCTTTGGAGTTACCTTTATAGGTCTAGTATTTTTATACAGTTGTGAATTTTCCCTACTGTATCTCTTGGCTGCACTGCGCAATTTATATTTATACGATTTTGTACCATCTTCCTGTATTTTTTTGGGGTGCTTTTTATCTATTTATTATTTGTATCAGTATTCAGAGTGAGTCGTGTGCCTATCTTTGATCTTTTGAGAAACTTTATTCATTGTTTTTAATTGTATTTAATAAAAATATTTATTTTTAAAATTATTGATCTAGTCACTGATTTATTTTCAGCTATAGGTGCTGAAAATTGAGTAATTTATTATATGTAAAGTGCAGTAGAGCATTTTGAGGACTATTTTGTCATGTATAAACAGGTTGTAATGTAACAAAATAGGTAAAAAACACCAAGGGGGTGAATACTCTTGCAAGGAACATATGATACTATGTAGTGAGATTAAGCTTTAGGGTTATGCAATTTAGTATTGTGTATACAGTGTATAATATATATATATATATATATATATATATATATATATACTGTATATATAGTATTAGTAGTGCTGCACCGAAAGTGTATAATTAATTTGTGTTTCTGCCGCACAATAAAATATCAATTTAGCTATTGCTATTAATACTATGCACTCAAAATTCCATATATTTTTAGCTGGTGCAGCTGGTTGACGTAGCTCCTTGTCACCTGAAAGTTAAACAGAGCATCAATATAATCCGGAACGTGCGCAGTGGGTTGTGAGGAACGTCTCTGCCTGGCAGCTCTGCCACCTCTGGGGAAGAGCCAGCCTACATTTATAACAGCAGACAGCCCTGCTCAAGGAACAGCAGGATGCTACAAAGGTTCCTACACAGCTGAGATACTGGGGATAGAAACAGGAAGAAAGTAGGACAGACACAGGCATTAATCGGATTTACCTGCAAGTGGAAGATGCTAACCTATACCAACACCAATAGCTGAGAATGGCAAATCGTGTATTATGAGGAAACAAGATTTCCTGTAGTTCTCTAAAAAGCTTTGATTAAAATAGTAAATACAGAAGCCTGCTGCTACTGAAATGTCCCGTGCCATAAGCCACAATCTAATGCCAACATAATTAGAATCATGGCGCACTAATCTGAAAAAGTCACTGATTGTAATACAAAACACCATTAAACTCCAGCAGGCTCAGGACCTGCAAGCGTCAGGGTTATTAAATTACTGGACATTTAATATACATACTCAGGTCACATCCACCCTTTATGGGCACGTTTCTGACCAAGCTGCTGACCTCATACTAACCCCACTGGTCCTGCTATTGTCCTACTACCACTATTTAGATACTGTAAAATTAGTCACACTTCATTGTAATTTAGCATTGATCTCACTGTTATACTAGGTTATGATATAACAATATGTAAAAAAAACTTGAAACGAGTAGTTCTGGGAAGGTATCACATGACATCCACTGGGACGCTTAAAGGGAACCTATCACCGTTTTTTCAGCCAATAAGCTACGGTAACCACCAGTGGGCTCTTATATACAGCATTATAACATGCTGCATATAAGAGCCGAGGCCGCTGTGTACAACATAAAAAACACTTTATAATACTCACCTAAACCGGTTGCTGCGGTGGATGTGGCTCAGATGGGTGTCTTCATCCTCCGGTGCCGGCGCCGCCTCTTTCTGCCATTTCATACCCCTTCTGAAGCCTGTTTACATGACACGTCTACATCATACACACTTGCCGTTCCCGCGCATGTGCGCTACAATACTTTGATCTGCCCTGCTCAGGGCAGATCAAAAGGCGCCTGCTCAGAACCTGAATGCCGGCGAGTGTGTATGACATTGGACGCGTCATGCACCGCAACTTCAGAAGAACGACTGAGGTGGCGACAAAGATAGCCGAAAGAGGCGGCGCCGGCACCGGAGAATGAAGATGCCCATCTGAGCCACATCCACCGCAGCGACCGGTTTAGGTGAGTAAAGTGTTTATGTTGTACACAGCGGCCTGGGCTTTTATATACAGCATATTAGAATGCTGTATATAAGATCCCACTGGTGGTGGCCACAGCTTCTAGGCTGAAAAAACAGTGACAAGTTCCCTTTAAAAAATGGAGCTTATAATCGGTAAATAGAGATTGTAGTGAAGGGAATATCTGTAGTGGCCTGTTCACATGAAAGATTCTGGTGTACATAATAAACATGTCCATAGTAACCAGTTATACCAAAGAGGTGAATGATGGCCATCATTTTCAGATGTCGGTTTAAACAAAGTCATAACTGAAACAAAAAGAGAGTTGTTTGAGACTTAGTACTGTGTGAGGAATGGCCAAATTCTGTAAAAAGTGGAATTAGGGAAGACAGTTTCACATCACAGGTCATACACCATGGAAAACAACAGAACAGCAACAAGATACAAGGTAGTTATCAAGGTAGCATCAGCAAGGTCTCTCCTAGGCAAAGATTTCACAGTAGAATTGGGTTTCAAACAATTGCAGTTCAAGCACTTTTGAAGAAGCACAAAGAAATGGGCAACTTTGAGGACAGTAGATATAGTGGGCAGCCAAGTAAGCGTAGTGCAGCAGATGAAAGACACATTTGCTTATTTCCTTTCTAAACTGAAATATGCCCACTCAGTGCCATCAGCTCAGAACTGGCGACAACCAGTGTAGGTCCCACTGGTTGTTACACCTATCTACAGTTTGTAGACGTTTGGTCAGAACTGGTGTTCAGTGAAGAAGTGCGGGCAAAAAGCCATACCTTCGACATGGAAAAAAGGCCAAACAATTAAACTATGCACAAAAACATAGGAACTGAGGTGCAGAAAAAATGTCAGCAGGTCCTCTGGACTGATGGGTCAAATTTAAAATAGCTGTAACCGAAAGCAAATAATTAAAAGTCCCTCAGCACAGAAGATAGGCAACTTTAGCAATAGTTGAACATAAATGCTTTAATAGATAATCAAGTGGATGACAGACAGTAATTTCCAGGTTTTGGCCGTCAGGCCTTTTTCAAGGATGTCTGTGGGAGAATCCGTCGATATAGTCCACAAGCGGATAGCATTAGTGTCAACCGATTCTCCCACAGACATCCTTGAAAAAGGCCTAATGGCCGAAACATTGGAATTAACGTTTGTCATCCACTTGTTGGTTTAATAAAGCATTTATTTTCAACAATTCCTAAAATTTCCTATAATCAGTGCCAAAGGATTCTATTTATTTGGATTATTCTACTATATCCCTTAGAGCACGACTATATTACCACATAGGAGTGCAAGCTTTTTTCCTATTTGATGTAACAGAAGGCAATCTGTGCGCCCAAAGGCCGGAGAGTGGTATAATAAGTTACTGCAGGCAATAGGGAAGCAGGGTAGAGATTAATTTCCAAATACTTGACTGCCAAAATCTTCGCAAGAAAGGCAAAATAAAAAACAAACAACTTCTTATTCCGCTCTGCAGCCTCTACTATATTGTGTGTCCAGTTCAGCATGAAAAAAATAGTGAAATGGTGTTCTCAATGCTTAGAAATAAAGGCAGATACTTATCCAACATGCATGCATTATCGTGAAGGAGGCATCTTATTGGCTGCAAATATATTCTGTAGCAGGACAATGACACGAAACATATAGCCAATATCATGAAGAATTATCTTCAACATAAAGAAGACAAAGAGTTCTGGAATTGACGATATGGCCTCCACAAAAAGCCTTGAACTCAACACCATCGAGTCTCTCAGAGATTACATGAAGAGACAGTGTCATGGCTCAATTTGGGGATTAGATCAAGTGACCTCTTGCTCTGTGGGGGGGGGGTTCTACCATCTTCAGGGCTATGGCCTTTTTCTTCCCAGTCCTAATGCTGATGGATCCTGTTGGCTTTATTTTGTAGTTTCTGGGCTTGATCCTCTTCAGCTGTTATCCATTGTCCTCTTTAGGTTTGCCCTATCACAGTCTGGGTTGGTATATATATATATATACACACACACACACTGATTTTTTATATATATATATATATATATATATATATATATATATATATTTATATATATATATATATATATATATATATATATATATATATTCTCCCTTCACTTCGCTTTCTTGCTGGTTATACTGCTAAGAGGTTTTATTGTTAAGTATTTCTAGCCTTCAGTATAGGAATTTTTCCTGCTAGGAGAGCACAAGTTGTATTTCTGCTGTGTGCTTGTTTGTCTGCCTTCCCTTTCTCCTCAGTTAGGTTGGTGGAAGGTTGTACTTGTTCATTTATTATTTAATTCTTTTCCCGTTTGCGAACATGCTTTAAGTGTCCTCATCGTGGGTCTCCATACACCTCTGTGCACAGCTATCCAAGAGAGGAAGAGTGTGCAGAGGCCTCCCCTCTGGTTCCTTAGGAGGTACGAGAGACCCCTTGATGGCCCTTTAAGGAGCCATGGTATTTTTAGTGTTTTGGCTAGGGGTTTTCTAGTCTGTACAGGGACCTGTAGGGTGTGGGTGCAGCTTCTCTGTATTGTAGGCTTTATTATTTTCATTACTCATATATGAATGAGTTACGTGATAAACAGACAGAATGATTTGTGCAAGCCTACATCCACAGAAGATCTGTGATTAGTTTTCCAAGATGTTTGGAACCACTTCCCTGCTGAGGCTCTTAAAAAAAAAAAAAAAAAGCGTGTAAGTGTGCCTAGATATAGATTGGATCAAGAAGTGGAGGGATTAACACCGCACTGTCAGGGTCATGGCTCAGACAGAAATTATTGAAGGTGATTTTATTCTACACATTTCAGAGCCTGTGCTTCCTTCTTCTGGACAAATCAGAAATATAAATATATATACACTATATACAGTATACATATTTGTGACTTGTCCTGAAGAAGGAGGCACAGCCTTCGAAACGCATAGAATAAAATAACCTTCAATAATTTGTCTGATCCATGACCCTGACAGTGCGGTGTTAACCCCTTCACTTTATCCATGCTATATCTAGGCACACTTACATGCATTTTTTTTGAAGAGCCTCAGCAGGGAAGTGGTTCCAAACATCTTGGAAAACTAATCACAGATCTTCTGTGGATGTAGGCTTGCACAAATCATTCTGTCTGTTTATCATGTAACTCATTCATATATATATAAGATATAGCTATCTTAAGGGGACTGCTGCGGTCAAGGATTTCCAAGCTAATATTGTGGTTGTGACTGATCACAACCCATCAAGGTGAGCAATTTCCTGTTTGTCATCCCTCTATCCCACAAGGATAAGACCCCATTTTGCGCCTCTTGTCTTATCAGTAATTTCTTCAAAGTGTGCTTAGAAGAATTTATGATGGCTAATGGAAAAAGATGGTCAAACCAACAATTGATGTGATTTAGATTTCTATTTTGTTCATTCATTTTGCATTTTGTTCATTGATGAAAATCTATTAATACTTTTAATGTTTAAACCATTCTTAATTTGCAGCATTTTTTTCCACACACCAAACGTTTTATGCAGCGCTGTATGTCCAGAGCTTCTATATAGCTTTTCATGAAATACATCTCAAACAGATGTCTTTATAGCCTATGGGAATCAAAAGTCTAAGAGTGGCATCCGCCACCCATAGGCAATAATGGCATCTGTCGAAGTGTCTGCTCAATGTATATACTTGAAGCTGTTATAGGCGTATACATTAAACAGACACAAAAATGTGAAGTGTACACGGTCCATATGTCACTAGCATATGTTGCATACAGTTCACACTAACCATCTTGTAGGCATTATGGGGAGTAGCTGAGTATAGTTATTTAAAGAAGAGTCTGTCCAGGTTATAGAAAAGCTTTTATTAGTTAAAAATCAATGAACTAAATCTAATTAATACATACAATGACACCATTTGTATACAGAGAGTCACTAATTTAGAATTATATATATTATACAAACACAATGAGGGAAAGAAGTGGGCATGGGTACATTGAAAAAGCAGCAACCAAACAATTCAAACTGGCGGATAAAAATAGTTATAACTTCACAAAACCGGTATTACTGAGTCTAGGCTGCTATAATGATTCCAGCTGCATAGGTCCTATAAAATTAAAGAGGAAATACTTAAAAGGGGATTTATCTCAGCTCCAGCCATTAACCGCTGTGAAATTCTCTCCTAGCCACGGGCAAGCAGTAGGACAAATAGGTTTATGGATAGTGACATTTATTCTTACAATGTGTGTGGGCTGCAGGACAATTTCTCCGCTTTAACAGAACCCAGCTAAAATGCTGGAATAGCGCAGTAATTATCTGAACAAGCAGAGTGTGGGCAGCGCAGATCCTATAGAACGTGCATTTGGTTACAAAAACATTCGATTCAGATGACTAAAAGTCACTTGCCTTCAGCTCTGGTAGGAGCCGAGCGGTGAGTAAGACACACTGACCTATTTTTTTGAGTAATGACATTTTCGTGTAAGCACCTGATATTCACAAGGTTTCAAACTGTAATCTTCCTACATCTGTAAAAGTATAAAAATGTCATGGTCTGAACTCCTGAAGATCAAGTACAATAACATTTTGGATGAGAGGCATTGCATTTAGAGTTGCACTATTAGTCAGATGAGTTCCTTGGATATCGTGCTTTACTCACCATAATGGGCAACATTTTTGACACTTTACCCCTAAGACATATGCAATCCCACCAAGAGTGATCATGAACTCAGTGCCACACAAAGATCCTTCTTCTACAACTATCTTTAATTCTAGAAGAATAGCAAAGTATGAACAAGTCGCATACAATAGAAACCAAAAGGGTGATCGCCCTTGGGCTCTTCACATATTCTGTTGGGTTTGTCTTCTGATTTCCTATGTTTGATGAAAAGAATAGTGAGCAAACTTCATGGTTCTCACCATTTTAAAGATCAGCAGACCAATGTAAAGGAAGGAAACATTAATGAAGACTAAGTGGAGGAAGGAGCAGCTTTGGCATATGGAATAAAGGTGGTGCACTCTACCATGACTGCCAAAAAGGAAAATCTGAGGATTGTTTAGATGGCATGATACGTGTTATATTATGTCACATGTCCTTGAACATCTTATTTATACTTATTTCATGGGCAGCAAAAATCACAGATTTGCTTATCTTAGAGCATAAAGTAATCCTTTAGAGATAGCTTCCGATGGTGATCCAGTACTAGTAAAACCAAGTCATGCTGGCTTCCAAATAGAGACGCTAGAGGACATTGTGTCATGGCTCAAGCACTAATTCTATGGCTGATAAATGGAAGCATAATCTTATTCTGAAGAATGATATTCAATTGTATCACCTCATTGAAAACAGGACTCCACATGCCTCTTACAGGATCTTCACCAAGATCAGCATTGGTGGTAATGGAATAATGGCTGTCATATTAACATAATAAAGTGAAGAGATATCATTATTATTGAAATTATTTATTACCCTAATGCAGGGGTCCCCAACCTATGGCTTGGGAGATACATGTGGCCCACAGGTCCATGATGTGTTACTCATGGCTGTCTTGCAGTTAGGTGACTTTTTTTGAGTAGCCCCAGATAGAAGAGCAAATCTGATTGGGGATAAGGTATGAACCTCTGGATCTTGGTATACCGCCGCTGTGTTATTTCTGTGGAAAAACTTTTGCTGTCATTACACTGTCTCTAAGTGAAACTACTGTAAAGGGGTGGAAGCTGGATGTGGCTCGCAACCCTTTCTTAGAGCTGAATGTAGTTCGCAACTCTCGTGCAGAGCTGAATGTGACTCGCAACCCTTGTTCAAAGCTCAATGTGGCTCATGAGCCCTCTTTCAGAGCTGGATGTGGCTCGCAACCTTCTTTTAGAGCTGGATGTGGCTCACGACCCTCTTTCAGAGCTGGATGTGGCTCGCAACCCTCTTTCAGATCTGAATCTGGCTCTCATTGTCAGAAAGATTGGGGACCTCTGACCTAATGTAATTCATGTGCATTAGGAACCAAATCAAGTATGTCTAGTTTCTGCTCGCTCCTATTTTATTCTCAATGTTTTCTTAAACAATTTTGCTTTTTTTCCCTCAAAATTGCCATATGGTTCCAATAATATGACTTGTTTAATTGAGTACCACGGTTCTGGCCTTTCAATGGCGGCATTGCCCACAGGTTAATTGTGCCTAAAAAACACACCCACAGAGAATTGTGTGAATCATGCCCTCTTTGGAAAGACCACAGCAATGAGCACTGAATAAAAAGGCCCATATGTGAGGAACCAGATGTAAGATTAAAAAAAAATTCTAAAAGAAGCAGGGGAAATAAATTATGAGCAAAAACGAGTTACTCTTGACCTGGTGACAGGTCCTCTTTAAGTTCTCCGAATTACATCAAGGAGTTGCTATGTCACATAATTACTTGCTTTCAGTTTCCTTGGCAACGGCTCATGAATGGCGATGACTGACAAGTTTCTTAAATACACAATGGAATAAGCATGTAATACTACAGCTCACTGTAAGGCTCGTATTTATACATGTAGTCCAGAACGTTGGTCTAAACTCCGGGGCAAATAAACAGAACAATATATATATATATATATATATATAAATATATATATATATATATATATATATATATATGTGATGTGTATATCATATATCATATATATTATATATTTGGTCATTTTATGCTTTTTGCTACTTTTCTCTTTTTTTGTATTCCGAGACATTTTAAGGGACCTGTTCATTACACAAATTACAAATTCCTTGTACAGTGAAGGTGCTACTTAGATATTTCTCATGTCTTAGTAAATATCTATTGAAATAATAACCACTGCTTATGCTATATAGTGATTTCTATAGGAATCCTTTGTGTTGCATTATAGACTTTATAATCCTATTCTTCTGGGATTTCTAACCAGTATGGAAGATGATTTGAGATACTTTTCCCCTTAGAGTTTTTCTATATTGCACTAATTATCAATCCAGAATATTGACATTTAATTATGCAATGTATATAGAGGAAGCAGATGCCATTAGTGAAAGAAAGGTTTCTTCATGCCGTCCCACCGACATAATAATGGTCTTAATGTGACAGTCCAGACATTTATTAGTGTCTCTGATGATCCATATTCACAATATCAATATTCATTACTATAATGCATTGTTATTTTTCAACCTCTCTTAACTATATTGAAAGTCCAAACAATTGAGCATCACAACATTTTCAGACTTTGACTTCCATGGAAGAATAGAAACACATTTGTGCTTCATATATAAACCGAATATCATAACCCAGAAGGGGGTAGTGAGTCTCAAAATTATCGGCACAAAGCAGAGACCAATAATGATAAAATGCAAAATGGGAAAAAATGAGCAATACAATGGACAACCTTTACTACAATAATAGTTTAAAAGACAACAAATAATAAATATTCCAACACAAAAGGCACATGTTGGTGTGAACCAGAAAAAGCACCCCACAAAATATAGAGATGACACTAACAAAAAGTATAATCAAGAAATAAGGGGTATTCACATTATAAAAGATACATTTAATTAAGCAGAAAACGTATTAATAAATATTTTTTTTATAATTTACAGCTGCTAAAAATTATGCTCCAAACAAAAAATAACAACCGTTCATCTAATGGAATAGACCCCTGGTGTTATGTCAGTGAATTTTATTGCTCCATCATATTGGCCATGCTTGTGTCGTTCTCTTCACTCTAAAAAATAGTCCCCCTGTTGTACAAAGCATAACTGTGACACTGCCCCCGCTCACACAGCTCTGAATACGCCTGGAGGATACAGGATGTTGGGGAGCGTGTACAGTAATTGTAGATACATGCCCTACGCTCACACAGGTCTGACAGGGCGGAGGATCCAGAATCCTGGGCAGTGTGTGCAGTGATTGTAAACATACTCCCTGCGCTGATACAGCTCTGACTGCGCGTGGAGGATCCAGAATGCTGGGCAGCGTGTACAGTGACTGTAGAAGCACTCCCCCCCCCCCGCTCACACAGCTCTGACAGCGCGCGGTGGATCCATAATGCTGGGCAGTGTGTTCAGTGATTGTAGTCACACTCCACCCGCTCACACAGCTCTGACTGCGTGCGGAGGATACAGAATGGTGGGCAGTGTGTGCAGTGATTGTAGATGCACTCCCCCCGCTCACACAGCTCTGACAGCTCACGGAGGATCCACAATAGTGTGCAGTGTGTGCAGTGATTGTAGACACACTTCCCCGCTCACACAGCTCTGACAGCGCGCAGAAGATCCAGAATCCTGGACAGTGTGTGCAGTGATTGTAGACACACCCCCCCTGCTCACACAGCTCTGACTGCATGCGGAGGATACAGAATGGTGGGCAGTGTGTGCCGTGATTGTAGACACACTCCCCCCGCTCACACAGCTCTGACAGCTTACGGAGGATGCACAATAGTGGGCAGTGTGTGCAGTGATTGTAGACACACTCCCCCGCTCACACAGCTCTGACAGCACGCAGAGGATCCAGAATGGTGGGCAGTGTGTGCAGTGATTGTAGACACACTCCCCCGCTCACACAGCTCTGACAGCTCACGGAGGATGCACAATAGTGGGCAGTGTGTGCAGTGATTGTAGACACACTCCCCCGCTCACACAGCTCTGACAGCGCGCAGAAGATCCAGAATGCTGGGCAGTGTGTGCAGTGATTGTAGACACACTCCCTGCGCTGACACAGCTCTGACAGTGTGCAGAGGATCCAGAATGCTGAGTTGCTGCTGTGTAGAGATAAACTTATTGCTACAATTCATTTTATTATAAGGGGCTATGTGATCATCACACGAACAATACATCATTTTCAGTACTTGGTAGGAAACATTACTTTTATAGATGAGCAAATTTATTTGAGTGGAATTGAATTCTGTTTGAATATAAATATCCATTATCTCTAAGATGTTTGTTGCCAATTCAGTAAAATGGTGGCCATTATTTTGCTAAACTAGAAAGGCCTGGCAAAATGCTAAGAAGAAATAAATACTCACCTCACTGCCCAACTATCTTACTGCCAGTTCTTGGGGCCTCTTCTTTTTGTGTCATCCATCGCACACGTTCATCAGTGTGCTTCATTATGGGCCATGGCTTCCTGCTTTACTAGGCCTCTGACGTCCTTAGTTACATGCGGTGACTTATGATGTCTCATCATGTTTCCCCAGAGCCGCTGACTAGGCTTCGTGTGACGTATATCCTAATGTAATGACATCACGATGGCGTGAAGGAACATCAAAGGTCTAATTGCGCGAGAAGCCGGGGACCAGAGTGACGTAGCCCAAATAAGATGATCACGACAGGGAAGGTTAATACAAGAATTGTCTAAAACCCTGTGTCCAGGAGAAAATGTACCTGTAGAATTTTCTGAGGGTTTTTCCTCAGGGTCACCCAGCAGCTCACTGGAATCCGCAGCTATCTATTATTGCGGATTTCATGTGGAATTGCTGCGGAAAACCTACGGAAAATGTGCGGAATTTGTGCATTTGTACTGCGGATTTCCCCCCCTGTATCTCCATAATTGAAAGCCAGGAAATCCGCAGGACAATCTGCAGGAGTAATTGACATGCAGTTCTTTGCGGCAGCGGAAAATCTGCAGCATTTTCCACAGGTGCAAAATCCACAGCATAGAAACAGCACTCCCCAAATCACATAGGATAACATGGGGAGTCTTTGTACTTGCGCAAACCTGCGGATTTATCTGGAAAATCTAGAAAATCTGCAGGTTTTCCGCAGCAAAATCCGCAGATATTTTCTCCCATGGGCACAGGGCCTTACTCTTTTTTTACATCCTACATTTCTTGTGCTCTAGGGTCTAGAGTGACCAAAAAGCATAGTAAGGAATATTTGTGCCGTCCCAGCAGCGGGTCGAACTGCTCGGATCCGGGATAGTGTCAGTTCGTGGTCTCCGGACCCCGGGGTTTAGGGGCCACACTCTAAAGTAAAAGGGGATATTTACATGGGTATTATAGTTCGTGACGCCACCCGTGGTGTGCAGTAATTGGGAGTACCCGGGGTGATGGAATGGGGCAGCAAGGTGCCGTTACCCTCCACGGGTAGGGGTATGCCCCGGGGCTCTGGAAGATGATACTGGGTGCCGTGACAGGGACATCACTCATATATTTACTCAGCCAGTAAGCAGACGCTGACAACCGGGTAAACCAAGTCTCTAGGTGCCGCTGCTTCTCAAGGGGAGCTCGTCCGGGTCCCATCCCCTGCAGTGCTGCCTGATGATCTGTGAACTGACGCCTGGCACAAAGTTTAGATTCACTGTAGTGGCCCGGTAGTCTGGAACTTGCCGGGCCCCGCTCCCCACTGTGGCAAGTGTGGGAGCCTGCTCTCAGGGCTCAGACTTGGGATTTTAGTGGGCTGCTTATATGGAAGGCCCTATCCCCCTCGTTGCGCTAGTGCCCCGATTCTGGAGCGAGTGGAAACAGTCCATAAAGGCTCTGCTCTCTGCACGTTAATTGCCGGGTTGCCTGAAGCTTCTCCCCGACCTAGGGTCCATGTACCCCACCGTGCCTTCGGTCCCGGACCGGTGATAGGACCAGGCTGCCGACCGTCCACTTTAACAGGTCCAGGCACCTTGCCTCAATCCCCTGTGACCGAGGGTCAGACTCCTCTAGGTCCAGACCACCGCCTGCAACCTAGACAGCTACTCTTGGGAGCCACCGCTCCCTGCTTCCTTCACTTCACTCCATTTCTCTCTACTTTACTGACACTCTACTGACCTTCTCTTCCTGACCCCTAGGTGGGCGACCCTATTCCACTTAAGCCGCCCACTGGTGTGTCTGGTGGGTGTGGTGCAGGGTATTTCTAGGATTTGATTTGCTGTTGGAGGCAGCACTGTAAGATGGGGACCCAGAACCATGAGGGACTTGAATACTGCACTAAAGGGAAAGAGCGTGCAGTACCCTGTGATGACCTGATAGTCCAAGGGCGTCACATATTCAAGTCACATTAAGTAACGTTAATACAAATTGTATTTTTCTGATAAATTTAAGAGATTTGCCAATAGATTCAAATCTCAGCAGATTCTATCATCTCTAATTAGTTCTATGGTAAGACTGATGGAGAAAGAATTTTTAACAACTACGCAATACAATAACAATTACAAAAACGTTAAAATGCAGATTACCTTGGGTCTGTGACCAGCATTGTGGGGTCTCTAGGTCTAAACCTCAATGCAGAGATGCTGAGTACCTGTATAATGCCATACCACCATAACTCCTGCACCTAGATGGTACCACCCTACAGCACTGCGGTCAGGTATGTGTGGCGCCCTGGACAAGCCAGGTCGTCACAGGTACTGCAACAACACACCCCACACCCCGAGATAGACACACCAGTCACACACAAATCCTTGTTGCCTCCCTCCAGGGGCTGATGTCCACACCAGGTGGGGTGGAGCCAGGTGTTTGGCCCCACCCACCGAGGAGTTCACAGTCCTGGAGGCGGGAAAAGGAAGTCAGTTCAGTTGAGTGGAGTTCAGTTCAGATCGGTTAGGGAAGTGGTAGTAGAGGAGCAGACTGACCGTGTCCGGGTACGTGACCCGGGCACCGAGAGCAAGGTTGGCAGACGGTGGTCGCCATCTGCAGGAGAGGCCGATCGACGCGGAACCGTAGGACCGGGGACGGGCGGTGGCCCGCCGGTACCGAACCGGGGAGCGAAGAGAACACAGCACAAACCGGCAGGGCCTACGGACCCCGACCAGGCTTGGAGTCGCCGTTAAACCGGTCAAATCCGTTAGCGACTGGAACATCCGGGGTTTCCTAGCAACAAAGACCCGACTGAAGGCAACCGTCCAAACCGAGAAAAGGGAAATACAGCTACCGCCACAGCTAGAATTCCCAGGGCCAGCGCCTGCGGGCAAAAGGGGCTCCTCCGGCCGGCCCATATCCAAGCTGGGGAGCGGGTTACTGGTGGGAAGCATTCGGGACCGAAGATACACAACAGGTGCAGGGAAAGGCAGCCACCATCAATCTACCGGAGGTAACCACAGCAGCTGGCTGCGGGACCCGTCCATCCAGCCGTTTGTTTTAACGAAGACTCTGTGTCCATTCTTGGCTAAGTGAGTACCACTGTGCCATCTTGCACCGCGCTGCCCCCGCGACCCTGCACCTCGCCAACCCTGCCAACCTCGTCTCACCTCACCGGGCCCCGGGACCACCAACCCCCCTACCCACGGAGAGGAGAGAAACATCTCGGCTGCTCCCTGTCATCGCTCCCGGGATCCCCGTCCAGAGCAGCGGTGGTGTCCTAACCTCACCACACACCGTGGGTGGCGTCACGGACCAACTCCCCAAACCCCAAACTACCCCCCTTTTACTCACGGGCGAGGAGCGCCGCTCGAGTCCCCGGATCTGGCCCACCGCTCGAGCCACCGAGCAGCCGTCGCAGCAGTGCTGGACCCGAGCGTGGTGAGCGCAGCGCCCTCCCCGCCCGCGACATATGCAACAAATATATATATTATATATATATATATATATTGGACATTCCTCATTGCAATGCATCTTGGGAAAAAAAAGTCTCCAAAGCCATGGTGTGCCAAGCTAAAAACATTATGCATTGAGGTGCTTAAAAAATTATGATAAACAGTATCTTTATATCCACAAATAAACAACGGTAAGTGTACAGGTCCTCCATCAACAGTAATGTATTGGAGACACTGGACTCCAAAGTATTTCCACTTGCACATACAAATTGTCTTGAGTTTTACATTCCTCAAAGAGTTCCTTTAGCGATCATCCCTCTATTTTAATTGAGGCCTGTCCAACAAACCCCTGGCGATATCAGTTGATTACTACACAAATCATGCGATCATGTCAGAGTGCGTGACGCTTTTCATTAACTGTCCTCGGCTCACAAGTGGAAATGCATATGAAAGTGATATATATACATAGACATCTGTGGCTGACCTAAGTAATCCTTACTGCACATGGCAGAGAGCCTGGAGTGTGCCAAACCAACCAATCTTAACGGGACCAGTTGACCAACTGAGATGCAGTGGTATAACTAGACACCGATGGGCCCTAGTGAAAAACAGGATCGGACCCAGCCCAAATGTTTGGGCCCTTGTAGCATATTCTAAATTTTAAAAAGGTATAATTGTTGCCCCTCTTCCCTCTCATAATGTAATAATGTCCCCATCCTGTATTAATGTTACTCATCCTGGGCCCCTTCCTCGTATAATGTCCCCCATCCTGAGCCTTTTCCGGAAATAATGTCCCTCATTATGTACCCTTCCAGTAACAATGTTCCCCATCCTGGGCTCCTTGCAGTAATAATGTCTAACATCCTGTGCTCCTTCCAATAATAATGTGTCCATTCTGGCCCCTTCCAGTAATAATAACCAACATCAAGTAATAAAGTCCCCCATCCTGGTGTAATGTCCCCATACTAGTCCCTTCCAGTAATATATGTCTCCCATTTTCTGCTCATTCCTGGTATAATGTCCATCATCCTGGTGTAATGTGTCCATCCTGGCCCCTTGCAGTAATATATGTCCCCCTCCTGGGCGCATCCTGTTCCAGTCTCTGACACTGTTCACTAACACATTAAAACAAAGATTCCTTCCACTTTCCCCCACTCCCACAACATGGCGTCTTCTTCTATAGCAGCTAACGTCCTTGCATGCCTGCATAGTCATGCGCCTCGTGAGAATGGCATGCCGACGTCAGCTGCCGGCCTCTGATTGATTGGCCAGCAGCGTGTTTTGCAGTGCAGGGACCCCCGGGTCTCTGTGCTGCAATACATTTCGCTGATTGTGTGTGTAGGATGCACAACAAGCTGAAATAGGCACTGGTGTCAACATGCCCCCCCCCGCATGGGTCTGATCACAGTCACTTCTTCTGTGACCAAAATCATTATGCCTGTGATGCCCTGGACTAGCCAGGTAGTCAAAGGTAGACCCCCGCACTACACCTGTCCCCTAAAAAGGAGTCATCAGCCAACCACAAAAACCTAGTCACCTTCCTCAGTGCTTGATGGACACACCAGGGGGGCGGAGCCAGGCGGTTGGCACGCCCACCGAGGAGTTCAGAGAGCCTGAGGCAGGAAACACAAACAGTTCAGTTCTGAGATCAGTTTGAGAGTGGAGTAGAGGAGGTCAGACCTGTGTGACAGGCCTGTAACAAACTGACAGGTGTGGGGGTCGTAGCCCGAACACCTTGGCTAGGAGGCAAGCGGAGGCCTCTGCCTGCAGGAGCCAGGAAGACGGCTCGGTGGAACCGTGGTGGCCCGGGACAGGGTAGTGGCCCGCTGGTACTGACCCGGGGAACCGACTCGGAAACCGGAGCACACAGGGGGGTACCCAGACCCTGTCACGAGGTCCAGAATTCACTGGACTGAGTTAATTCACTGATTGCGGTCTGGACTATAGGTCCTTTCCCACCCAAGTCCCGATTGAAGACAACAGCCCACCGAGGGGGATAGAAAGCCACCGCACAGGCAGAGAGATCCCTTGGGCCAGCGTCTGCGGGCAAACTGGCTCTCCCGACATATACACACCCCGGGGAGCGGACTCCCGTCGCTGAAGCGCAGGCAGTCTACATCTACACAACACGGTGCAGGAGAAAGGCAGAGACCACCATCCGGGTGGGGGACCCGACCGCAGCCGGCTGCGGGCACCGACCAACATCAACTTGGTTTCCCAGTGACTTGTGTGTATCAATAACAGTGAGTACAACAGTGCCCTCCGGCCACGCACATCTCCCTGCACCGCCCAGCTCTCCCCAACGGGTCCCGGGGCCACCACCCCTGCCCACGGAGGGGTTAACACCTTGCTGCATCACCATCTGCCCCGGGTGCCCAGTAACCGCAGCGGTGGTGTCCACCTTCACCACAACCCGTGGGTGGCGTCACGAACTTAAACACGGCTCCGGCCGTACAGCTACCTACCACCCCCCTAAGTAGCGCCAGCACCCTTTCAGAGCGAAGTGACCCCGGGTCCGGAGACGCTCAAGCCACCCACCAACGAGCCCGGATCCGAGCGGCTCGGCTGCAGCCGAGCGCGGGGCGGTACATGCCCCTACTGAGATATATGGAGGGCCTTCTGACTGTAGCTACATTTAAACACATGATTCTTTTGTTTTAAGGGGAAAAAAATGCTGCCAAAGTTGCCTGCCAGAGGATTTTATCCCACCCTACATTGATAACAGAATACACATTCCTACATTTAAGGCAGTTAAGGAAAGAGAGCAGATGTCTCGTGTGTTCAGGAATAGTTACTTATATTAATCGCTAAAAAGCTGCATTTATAAGATTAAAATCAGCTCTCTCCTTCAGGGGTTAAAGCCAAAACTGACAAGTAGAAAAAACCCTGCGAAACTCTGAGATTTATTGTTTTTTTTTTATAAATGAAGTTCATCCAGTGCAGTTGTCTTTTCTTAACATGCACTTACAATATTCGGAAATGCATTTGCAAGGTCACCGAAACAAAAAGACAGGGCGGCCGGCGCTTCTGACTGCAGCTGTCAGTCACACGAGCAATTTTACATGATTGAGTCAAGAGTGCAAGGAATATGGATGTCTCTTTCAGCATTAACTCAGCAAGTGATAGCATTGTGAATATTAAGGCTGTGTGGAGATAATAAAAGAACCAGAGGAAACGCAATGCATTATTAAACAGGAGAGGTGAAGTCAATACATTGTTGCTATTATTATTTTATCTAGGCTGTGAAATAAATGTACTGTTAAAACATGGCCCATAGACAAGAGTTGGGCTGCGTTTAGTGCAGTTTCCTAATCTCAGACAATCCATTTAAATGATCACGGTACTTTGCACGCTGTGACATCGCAAGCCGATGCTGCGATGTCGCACGCGATAGTCCCCGCCCCCGTCGCAGCTGCGATATCTTGTGATAGCTGACGTAGCGAACATTATCGCTATGGCAGCTTCACACGCACTTCCCTGCCCTGCGACGTCGCTCTGGCCGGCGACCCGCCTCCTTCCTAAGGGGGCGGGTCGTGCGGCGTCACAGCAACGTCACACGGCAGGCAGCCAATAGAAGCAGAGGGGCAGAGATGAGCGGGACATAAACATCCCGCCCACCTTTTTCCTTCCTCATTGCAGGCAGGACACAGGTAAGGAGATATTGCTTGCTCCTGCGGCTTCATACACAGCGATGTGTGCTGCCGCAGGAACGAGGAACAACATCGTACCTGTCGCTGCAGTTAAATTATGGAAATGACCAACACTACACAGATCACCGATTTTCGACGCTTTTGCGATCGTTTATCAGTGCTTCTAGGCTTTACACGTTGCGATGTCGTTACCGGCGCCGGATGTGCGTAACTTTCGATTTGACCCCGACGAGATCGCAGTAGCCATGTCGCAATGTGCAAAGTACCCCTTATTGTGATGCCCCTAAACTAGTCAGGGTATCACAGGGTACCTCTTTATTCTGTGGTGCAGGACTCAACCCCTCTTGGTTCTGGGTTCCCAACCTATGGTACTGCCTCCAACCGCATCCAAATCCTAACCACACCTCACACCACACCCTGTCAGGCACACCAGTGGGCTGCTTAGCTGGAATAGTGCCGCCCACGTAGGGGTCAGGTAGGCTGGTGGGAGGGAAGTGAGAGGTGAAGAGTGTTAGCCCTCGAGAAGTGCGGGGCTGAGGGCTCCCTATATGTAGTTGGTTGGGTCGCAGACGGTGGTCTGGGCCCGGAGGAGTCGGAGACCCGGTCGCAGGGTATTGAGGCTGGGTGCCTAGACCCGGTCTTGGAGGACGGACAGCATCTCAAGACTAATAACTGGCCCGGGACCGAAAGAACGGTGGGGTACAGGACCCTAGGTCGGGCAGTAGCTGCAGGCAACCAGGCAAATAGCCTGTGGAGGATAGTGTCTTCACGTACTGTCACCAAGAAGCTCAGAGATCGGGGGCACTAGCGCAACGAGGGGAATAGGGCTTTCCAATCCATGCAGCCTGCAAAAATCCCAAGCGTGAGCCAATGAGAGCACAGCTCAACTACCAACAAGTAGAGCATGAGACTTCATTTGAAGTGGCCGTGAGCCCCCGAGTCCGGAGACCCTCGAGCCACAGCAGCAACCCTCGGATCCGAGCGGTTCGACCGCTGCAGGGGCGGCACATTATTTCATCAAATCTTGCATTAATCAATAGCTCAAGCAAATATAAAAAACATTGGAATAAATCTTATCAGGGAAAAATGGAGAAATGGCTAAATCATTCTTATTCAAAGCAAGACAGATTGCTAGTTCACCAAAGGATAAGATTACTGTTGCCCATGGAAGTCTATGAGGAGGAGCGGAGGAGAGGAGAAGAGAAACTGGCAAAGAGACTGATCATGCTGCAGCTTTCTAGTAAGTATTCTCTCTCAACCGAGGTCTGGATTCAAAGCTATGCTGCCCAGCACAGCTACTGTATTTTTTGGTTTGTATGGCGCATCGGGTTATAAGATGCACCCCAAATTTGGAGAAAAAAAAAATGGAGTCCGTCTTACAATCCGGTTGTCTCTTACGGGGATGGATGGCAGCGGTGGTGGAGCGGGGTCCTGGTTTTGCTGCCGGCGGGTGACCAAGATGCTGTGAGGAAGGCAATTTCCAGAATCTGTCGGCAATGTGGGCTTCAAAGAAATGGCGCCTGGAGTTGGCGCGTGGGCGAATTGAGCTATCGGCTCAATGACAAGCCGAGATTTTATTTGCACATGCACCACTTCCGGGCGCCATTTTCCTTAAGTCTGCTGCTGGGGGATCAAAGGGCCGGAGGCGGTACATGCACAGATGAGATCTTGAGCCGGGAGCACCAACTGCGCATGCGCCACCTCCAGGCGCCATTATTTGAAGTCTGCCCCACAACATTTTCAGGATGCCCCTGTCTCACAGCCCACCGCACAGCCCCCCGTAGGCCCCAGCACAGCGCTTGCCTCCTACGACACCTGTCCACCACCTCCTGGTAAGGTGCATTTGGATTATAAGACGCACCCCTCATTTTCCTCCCAATTTTATGGGAGAAAATGTGAGTCTTATAATCCGAAAAATATGGTATATAACATGCTCCATGCTGCTGCTGCTTCTCAACATGTGCTATATAGAGACAGGAGAGTAGGAATCTACCCATTTGCTCAGAAACAATTGAAAATTATAACTATGGCCTGCAAAGAAGAAAATGCATAAGACATAAGTATGTCCAATATAAGAGAAAAGTCTCATAATGGACATATTAAGCTTTAGCTCTCATACACACAACAGTTCATTATAAAAATCTGAAATGATGGGTATGCTATAAACTGCATATACTACAGTTGATAAAGAGCGGCGATCGGCGGATCGTCCTTTTGAAAGGAGGCCCAAAGTAGCCAGGTCCATTAACAACTGGCTGCAAGCTTTTTGTGTTATGGGATGTGTCATGGGACAGAAGCACCCCGAGCGTTGTTCCGAGATGTTTATTTATCTCGACACCATATACAATTCCTATAAGTCGCACGGGGGATCTGCCTGGTGGCGTTACGACGAAGATTTTCGTCGTCGTTTAGCCCTCCAACCCCAGTTAGGTTGGGGGGTCAAAGCCACGGACACATGGTTGCGGCTAATGCTGGCACTGAAGGCTTATCAGCCCTTTCATTCAGCGGCCCCTAGCACCACCGCCGGCTCCGGCTCAGTGGCCGTTCGTAGACCCGGCACGTGCTGGTCATTCAACGAAGGCCACTGTCGTTTCTTTGGCCTCTGTAAATTCAAGCATGAGTGCTCTGCCTGTGGCGGAGCCCATGCAGCAGCCAAGTGTACCCGTCCATCCTCAAAATTGCCTACAAAAACGTCCAGCACGTCGGATAAGGACGCCAGTGAGCGTCCACGCGATGGGGCCGTGGCTCGACCAGTACCCCAATAAGGAGGCGGCGGCTCAGCTACGCTTTGGTTTTACCTTTGGTTTTTTCATCCCTTTTAATTTTTGTATGGACCCCTCGTTTGCACGAAACCTAAAATCGGCGCATGAATTTCACCATGTGTTACTACAGAAGTTAGAAAGCGAATTGGCAGAAGGCAGGATCCGAGGCCCATTTTCTTCACCCCCCTTTTTCAATTTGAGGGTCTCTCCTTTGGGTGTTGTCCCCAAAAAGGAACCGGGCAAATTCCGCCTGATTCAGCATTTGTCCTACCCCAAAGGATCATCTGTAAATGATGGCATATCGGAGGCGGATGCCTCTGTGTCTTACGTGTCTTTTGATAGAGCGGTTGTGCTTGTTCGGCGGGCCGGAAGGGGCACGTTGATGGCAAGATCTGACATTGAGTCGGCCTTTCGCCTTCTTCCTGTTCACCCCGACTGTCACCATTTACTCGGATGGTTTGTCGATGGCTCTTATTATTACAACACGTGCCTGCCCATGGGCTGTTCGATTTCCTGCTATTATTTTGAACTGTTCAGTTCATTTTTGGAGTGGGTGGTGAGATGGGAGTCTGGCTCCCATTCCATCACTCATTACTTGGATGATTTTCTGTTTGTAGGACCAAGTGATTCCTCACACTGTCAATTTTTGTTGGATAACTTCTGTCGGCTCATGGCCATATTTGGCGTCCCCTTGTCACAGGAAAAAACGGTTGGTCCGGTTTCAACGTTATCCTTCTTGGGGATTGAAATTGATTCTGAAGCCATGATTTTTCGTCTCCCATCTGACAAAGTTTCGGCATTGCTCTCATTGCTCAGGGGTTTTTGTTCAGTTCGAAGTGTCACTTTACGCCAAATGCAATCTTTACTGGGCCTTTTGGTTTTTGCTTGCCGTGTCATGCCTATGGGACGTATTTTTTCTCGTCGCCTGGCCCTCTCCACCAGGGGTGTCAGGCTCCCCCACCACCGGATTCGGATCTCGGCTCCGCTGCGCGCTGATTTGATTGTCTGGACTGAGTTTATTTCTCAGTATAACGGTCATACATGCTTCCAGGAGGATGACATAACTAATGAGGAGCTATCCCTTTTCTCGGATGCCTCTGGGTCAATTGGTTTTGGAGTAATTTTTGATGACCAGTGGTGCGCGGAACGTTGGCCAGATTCATGGCATGCTTTAGGCTGGGTTTCCAACTTAACCTTGCTTGAGCTTTTTCCCATAGTGGCGGCTGTCGCTATTTGGGGACCTGTTCTGCAGAATAAGCGCATTTTGTTTTGGACGGACAATATGAGTGTAGTTCATGCGATTAATCATTTGTCTTCTTCATCCCCTCCAGTGATTAAGTTACTCAGGTCCTTGGTTCTCAGATGTTTGGAACTTAACATCTGGTTTCGCGCTCGCCATGTCCCTGGTTTTTGTAATTCCACTGCTGATGCCCTTTCTCGTTTTGATTTTCAGAGATTCCGAGAGCTTTGCCCTCGCGCTCAGCTGGACGGCTTACCGTGCCCTGCCAGTATGTGGAACCTCCTTCTCAGCAACTGATCCCATTGGTGAGAGCTTCCGTGGCTCCTGCGACGTGGCAAGCTTATGGTAAGGCGTGGTCGGAATGGCTGAATTTTGTCGGGCAATCCCCGATTGACACTTCAGAATCTGCCCGTTTGGCAGTTACAGTTCGTTATTTGATCCATTTGCGTGATTTGGGTTTTTCCGGGTCTGTGGCCCGAAGTCGCTTAGCTGGCATTGCCTTCCACTTCAAGCTTCGCGGCTGGTCTGACGTTACAAAATTTTTTATTATCAGTCGGGCCGTTCGTGGTTGGTGTCGGTTGAC
This sequence comes from Anomaloglossus baeobatrachus, assembly GCF_048569485.1. Lineage (NCBI taxonomy): Eukaryota > Metazoa > Chordata > Amphibia > Anura > Aromobatidae > Anomaloglossus > Anomaloglossus baeobatrachus. The sequence goes on along the minus strand of NC_134357.1, from coordinate 381,239,138 downwards.
CCCCCGCCGGGAGCATAGACGGCCTATTTCCTTTGCACTGTTGTCTCGCCTTATTGGGGCCGTCCGTAATTTTTGTTCATCCCCTTTTGAATCCGCTCTTTTTGCGACTTCCTTTGGATTGGCCTTTTTTGGCGCTTTGCGAATTGGGGAGCTCCTGTCCTTGTCAAAGCATTGCCCCGGCGGCCTCCGTCACGATGATGTTACAGTTTGCAACGAGGGTTTGAGTATTCGCATCCGGAAGTCCAAAACGGATCCGTCCGGCAGGGGCTCTTGGATCCCCTTATTCTCTATTCTCTATTCCTGGCCCTGTTTGCCCCATTGTTTTGGTTAATGACTACTTAGCGGTGCGCCGCACTGGTGTGTCCTTCTTATCCCACGAGGATGGTTCACCACTCACGAAGTTTCAGTTTGTATCCCTCTTTCGTAAATGCCTTCGATCGTTTGGTTTAACCCCTACCGAATTTGGGACACACTCCTTTAGGATAGGTGCTGCTACCGAGGCTGCGAGGGCTGGTTTGTCCAACTCGGAGATTCAGCGCATTGGGAGATGGCGTTCTTCTTGCTTTGCGCGTTACGTTAGACCTGATTTATTGCTTTGCTAATTCTGTTTCTCTCCATAGGCGGTGCTAGGCCGGCGGTGTGGCTGTTGGGCCACTCTTACATTTTTTGGGCCGGCCAGAGAGCGGCGTATCGTCCGGGTGGAAGGCATCTTGGTTTTCGCGGCCTCGAGGTGCATTGGAGAGGCATCAGAGGCCTGATGTGGCCGCAGGTCCTCCCGGAGGTGGCTGGTATCGCCCAAGTTGCCGCGTCTCCGGTGATTCTACTCGTACATGCCGGCGGCAATGATCTCTGTTCCTACCGTCTTGTGGAGCTTCTGACCACTATGAGGTCCGACGTGGATAAATTTCACGGTTTCTTTCCCGAACTGGTCCTCATTTGGTTGGAAATAATCCCCCGCGTTGCATGGCAGGGGGCTCGGGACGCGGCAGCGGTTGAGCGGTCACGCCGTACTTTGAACGCGAGAATGTCCCGTTTCGTTCGTTTTAAGGGTGGCGTAGTCGTCAGACACAGGCAGCTGGAGGGGGACAACTCCAGCCTTATGTTGCCGGATGGCGTCCATCTGTCGGACATTGGCCTCGATATTTTCTTATCTGGCCTCCAAGATGGCATTGAACAGGCACTCCTTTTAATGGGTGGGGGTCAGAGCGCTGTCTAGGGACTTTGCTCCTCCGTGGCGGTCAGTTTTGGAATTGTGGAGGTCAAGCGAAGACTGATTGCGCCGGGAGTCCGGCCTGGCATTACGCCTCGTCTTGACAACAGTATTGATTGGTTGGATATTTGCACAAATTAATGTTAAAGCTGTGACCGACCCTAACCCAGCAAAAGATGAGAGTTTTATATATGTTTGCACTTGATTATCTCTCCAATAAAGTTTACTTGTTTTAATACAAATGTGTGTTTTGTTCGGGCATGGGGGGTTGGTTCTGGTGGTGGGTCTCAGCAGTCTTTTGTTTCCAGAGACATTTTCTAAATCAAGTTAAAAACAATGCACCAAATCTAATATTCAGCCTTCCAGAGAATTTACCTTCTGCTATAATTCCTCCTGACACATTTTCATCAGATACATTTTTCCCCGTTACAGACAAACCACAACCTCCCTAAATCATTTCATATTCATGCATTTAATTCCAGAGAAACAAAAAGACATTAGTTCTGTAATACAAACTCGGTTCCTCAGAGATATAAATCCAGCGCGCTGCCGCAGTGTGGACAGGTGAGATTTCTCAAATCTGCCCATTACTAAGCACACGCAAAATGTGCCTTGCTACCCCAGGTTAATTATACTCTGTGCCCCTCCCTGGGTGTACTCATTTCATAGCCCTGAGGTTGCTAAAATGTATTTAGTATATATTATTTAGACAGACTTATAAAATAAAGCAAATACATATTCAGAAGGTATCGTTAAAAAAAGAAGTACAACACAGCAATTCTTCTGTAGGAAGTGGCCGCACCCCGTCCAACCCTATGGAGTAGAGCAAGTCCCATAGAAGTGTACAGAGTATTATATTGAATGTAAATGGTTGGGCAAGTACATTGCTGTGCCAGAGATGTAGCAGAGCTGGATGGGACCATCAGCTAGCGCCCTCTAGCATTCTTGTATTTATGTGTTTTATGTGTTTTATTACAGGGTATTATTACAGAGAACCGACACCTCCAATATGTAGCTGTATTCCCCATGTGTATGTATGTTATATGTATATTATAATGCAAACCATGTGTATGTATGTTATGTGTATACAGTGGAACTTTGGATTAAGAGTAACTTGGTTTGAGAGCGTTTTGCAAGACAAGCAAAGGTTTTTACAAATTTGTAACTTGGTTTAAGAGCAATGCTTTGCAATAAGAGCAAAAACTCCCGTGCAAACTTCCGGTTCTGTCATTTCACCGCGCTCTGACCTGCTCTGGAGGTAACTCTCGTACATATGTACTGTATACTGTATACCATTGTACAGTATTGTATATACTATATAGCATGTCTATTAATTTGCATTTGTGGATACAGTATTGTACTTTCTTTCTGCTAACCAGCACAGCACATTGCTTATACTATAATCTAATTGCCTGTACAGTATTCCTATGCCACATATGACTTAGTTCTGCCCTTATTTTGCGGAGAATAGATTTGGGATGTTTTTTTGTGTATTGTATTAGAATAAAGGTTGTCATATTTATACATCATTTTTTCCCTCTATAGTGTATCTCCCGCACACCAACAATTCTATTGTAAGCTAACGTGCAGTTTCATTTCTTTTATATGTTTTTACTGTATTGTACAGTATTTTATATTCGTGTATTGCAATAATTTTATATGAATATGGTACATTATATTGTATTACTGTACTAAGTTTGTATAAATATAGTAAATATTTTTGGGTTGAAGAACGAATTGTCTGCATTTAAATTATTTTCTATGGGATAATTTGCTGTGATGTAAGAGTAACTTGGTTTAAGAGCACACTGACGGAATGAATTATGCTCGTAATCCAAGGTTCCACTGTATTATAATGCAAACCATGTGTAATGTAAATAGGGATTGGCCCCTTGTGCCATGTCAGCCAGGAGCATTATAGATAAGGACTAATAGGTAAGGATTTTAGATAGGATGTTTATTGTAGGCAACTAGGGAAACAAATGTGCTGGATGGGATGACAGGAGTAGTTAGCAAATTGCTTAGATTAATGTAGGACAGGTGCAGACAGTTCAGTGGTTGCCAGGAAGACGGAGCTAATGTGGGTGGAGCAAGGAGTTTAGCAAGAAGAGACGGATAGAAGTTAATCAGTGAAGCTGCAGATGTCCTACTGAGAGGACGGGGAGGTACCCACCCTAGAGCCAAGACCTCTCCCCAGGGGCGGCTAGAAGACCTCCGGAGGTCGGTGGGATGTTGGGGTATGGAGACTCCCGACGGTACCTTGAACCAGCCAGGGGCTAGTACTTCGTCCGAGGCTCCGAGTGAGGCATGGTAGCTGCCAGGAAAGAATACAGGGTGGAAACCAGTAGGAACAAGCACCAGAAGCAGAAACCCAGAGCAAGGGTAGGAAGTTAGATACCCCTGAGAGAGCAGCACAGCACAAGAAGGCCTGTCTATCCGAAGTAAGAAAGATCTGGTGTACCATAATAAAATCAGTTCCTGAGTTGTTCATAAAAAGGACTTGTGTGTAATGGTGTCACCCTCCACATCGGCGACGAGGATCGGATTACGAGATGAAGATCACTGTTGATATTGTTGTAAGTGTCGCACATCCGATTGGGTGCACAACACAGACACACGCAATTGCAGGAGCAGGGGAGTCGGTGACACTCGGTTGGCATAGGGCTCCCCGCTTCACTTCCATACTGCACCACTCCATTATTTTTTTTTTACTTCATTGCTGGAGTGGTGCCTTAAGTCTAAAGGCCCCGTTACACGCAGCGATATCGCTTGCGAGCGTACCCTCCCCCGTCGTTTGTGCGTCACAGGCAAATCGTTGCCCGTGGCACACAATACCGTTAGCAGCCGTCACACGGACTTACCTACCTAGCGACGTCGCTGTGGCCGGCGAACTGCCTCCTTTCTAAGGGGGAGGTTCATTCGGCGTCACAGCGGCGTCACTAAGCGGCCGCCCAATAGAAGCGGAGGGGTGGAGATGAGCGGGCCGAACATCCCGCCCACCTCCTTCCTTCCACATTGCTGGCGGCCGCAGGTAAGCTGTAGTTCGTCGTTCCCGGGGTGTCACACGTAGCGATGTGTGCTGCCTCGGGAATGACGAACAACCTGCGTCTTCCACAATCAACGATTTTTTGAAAAGGAACGACGTGTCAACAATGGACGATAAGGTGAGTATTTTCCATCGTTAACGCTCGTTCGTTGGTGTCACACGCAACGACGTCGCTAACGATTCCAGATGTGCGTCACGGAATCCGTGACCCCGGCGATATATCGTTAGATATGTCGTTGCTTGTACCTTTAGTCTCCTGTCCCTGTTTTACACTCACCTTCTGCCATCTTCATCTGTTTTCAGTGTCACAAACATCACTCTCAAGCAGTTTGTGACCTGCTGGAGTCCACAACTCAATACAAGTCTATGAGAGTCTCGTTTTGGTTCTCATCAACCTACTTTGAGAGCATGTGACATAACTGCTTACTTCCTGCCAATCAAAAGTTACAGTAACAAGATTATTCGCAGTGTTAAAATTGGACATGTGTGTAGTGTACTGTCAGTGATTTTTCAAAATCCTGTGTTACAGTAAGGAGGGAGTTAATGTCTTCAAGCCTGGTAAAACGTTCAATTCGCCTCTGGATGAGGTTAGTGACAGGCTCAGGGCCTCTTGTATCATCTAGGGCCTTACACATTAAACATATGGTATTCCTTTGGCAGTCGCAGAGTTAATGTCAGGTTTTTTTGCTAGCAGCAAACTCATTAATTTTGCCCAGGTGATTTCCCTTTTGATCACTTCCAGCCTTGATAAAAACCCTTTGCTCACTGCAGAGGATGCTGGTTATTCAGTTCATTCTGAGCCAGGCCTGGAGCTGTGAGGAGGTGGGGTTGTTTTTTTTTGGGGGGGGGGAGGGGTCTGCTGCTGCTACTGCTGTCTGTTTCATTGGTGTATGTGAAGGTAGCTTGTTTTGTTACTTTCCCCTTTCTGTGTTTTCTCCTCCCTGTATACCTACTGTTGTTCCCTATTGTTGGTATTAGGTGTGTGTGAGTTTTATTTGTACCCCCCTCCATCAGTTTTGTCTTTGGGGTTTTCTACTTCTGTCCTCGCCAAACCACCAGGCTGGTGGTGGGGTCTTACTATCAGGGACAAGGACAGGAGATACGTTGATTTTGAGGCCCCAGGCCTCCCTACCATTAAGAGTACCCCTAGGTAGAGGGAAAGCCTAGCTTAGCCTTATGGTCAGCGTAGGGTTCCCCGTCCAGTTGCCCCCCCATTACTGTCACTCTATGTGACAATGGTATGCCTATATTGAATTGAATTGAACTGAATTGTAAAGCACTGCGGAATATGTTGGCGCTATATAACTAAAAATTATTATTATTATTATATTTCTGAGGACTACAAAACATCTGGCTTTCATTAAAATCATTTGGAGAGCTTTGGAAATCACATGCCTGTGTATTTCTTTAATTCTCACCGGTGCCGTAGACTGAATCCCAGAAATGTTTAATTGGAGTAAGAGCTACTTAAAAATCCCAAAGGCTTGTACAGGTAATTTTTATCAGGATCAAAAACGAACACAACGCAGATATGTGAACAGCCACACACATTAGAATGCTTACGTGTTCTGTCCATGCAAAACACTGATACAACACAACACGTACATTATTCACAGGTTTCTAAATCAGACCTTCGCAAACCCACAACTACATTTTTTAGTGTTCACATTGTGGAGAGCAAAAACATTCTGACAACTATTCATATTCAAAGCTCTAATTTTCATGGGGACACTCTGTGTCCTTTTCTAGAAGCCACCAAAAGGCCGGAAATATATATATTGTCCAAATATTTCTTGACCTAACTGTACATACATACGTATGTGTGTGTGTGTGTGTGTATATATATATATATATATATATATATATATATATATATATATATATATATATACACACACACACACACACACACACACACACACACACACATACGTATGTATGTACAGTTAGGTCCAGAAATATTTGGACAGTGACACAAGTTTTGTTATTTTAGCTGTTTACAAAAACATGTTCAGAAATACAATTATATATATAATATGGGCTGAAAGTTTACACTCCCAGCTGCAATATGAGAGTTTTCACATCCAAATCGGAGAAAGGGTTTAGGAATCATAGCTCTGTAATGCATAGCCTCCTCTTTTTCAAGGGACCAAAAGTAATTGGACAAGGGACTCTAAGGGCTGCAATTAACTCTGAAGGCGTCTCCCTCGTTAACCTGTAATCAATGAAGTAGTTAAAAGGTATGGGGTTGATTACAGGTGTGTGGTTTTGCATTTGGAAGCTGTTGCTGTGACCAGACAACATGCGGTCTAAGGAACTCTCAATTGAGGTGAAGCAGAACATCCTGAGGCTGAAAAAAAAGAAAAAATCCATCAGAGAGATAGCAGACATGCTTGGAGTAGCAAAATCAACAGTCGGGTACATTCTGAGAAAAAAGGAATTGACTGGTGAGCTTGGGAACTCAAAAAGGCCTGGGCGTCCACGGATGACAACAGTGGTGTATGATCGCCGCATACTTTCTTTGGTGAAGAAGAACCCATTCACAACATCAACTGAAGTCCAGAACACTCTCAGTGAAGTAGGTGTATCTGTCTCTAAGTCAACAGTAAAGAGAAGACTCCATGAAAGTAAATACAAAGGGTTCACATCTAGATGCAAACCATTCAATTCCAAAAATAGACAGGCCAGAGTTAAATTTGCTGAAAAACACCTCATGAAGCCAGCTCAGTTCTGGAAAAGTATTCTATGGACAGATGAGATAAAGATCAACCTGTACCAAAATGATAGGGAGAAAGTTTGGAGAAGAAAGGGAACGGCACATGATCCAAGGCACACCACATCCTCTGTAATACATGGTGGAGGCAACGTGATGGCATGGGCATGCATGGCTTTCAATGGCACTGGGTCACTTGTGTTTATTGATGACATAACAGCAGACAAGAGTAGCGGATGAATTCTGAAGTGTACCGGGATATACTTTCAGCCCAGATTCAGCCAAATGCCGCAAAGTTGATCGGACGGCGCTTCATAGTACAGATGGACAATGACCCCAAGCATACAGCCAAAACTACCCAGGAGTTCATGAGTGCAAAAAAGTGGAACATTCTGCAATGGCCAAGTCAATCACCAGATCTTAACCCAATTGAGCATGCATTTCACTTGCTCAAATCCAGACTTAAGACGGAAAGACCCACAAACAAGCAAGACCTGAAGGCTGCGGCTGTAAAGGCCTGGAAAAGCATAAGCATTAAGAAGGAGGAAACCCAGCGTTTGGTGATGTCCATGGGTTCCAGACTTAAGGCAGTGATTGCCTCCAAAGGATTCGCAACAAAATATTGAAAATAAAAATATTTTGTTTGGGTTTGGTTTATTTGTCCAATTACTTTTGACCTCCTAAAATGTGGAGTGTTTGTAAAGAAATGTGTACAATTCCTACAATTTCTATCAGATATTTTTGTTCAAACCTTCAAATTAAATGTTACAATCTGCACTTGAATTCTGTTGTAGAGATTTCATTTCAAATCCAATGTGGTGGCATGCAGAGCCCAACTCGCGAAAATTGTGTCACTGTCCAAATATTTCTGGACCTAACTGTATGTATGTATGTATGTGTGGTATTATATATATATATATATATATATTATTTTTTTTTAGAGACATTCACAATTACAGCTTATTATATACCATAAAACGTCCACAGTTAATGACCCGCCTATATGCAATGTCACATTCTAGACTTACCCAGGTAATACATCTTCTATAGCACACACCGGTCATGAGATATATAAATATGTTGCTGTGTCTCAACTACTTATGGAAGCCTATAAATACAGAGTTTGATGTTTTTGCTCACACAACACACGCGTTTCGCAATATGACAGTTCCCTACCTGTATCAGTTCTAACGGGAGGTAGTGTGGACTGACATAAATGCAGAGGTTCATCCGCCAAGTATGCAAATGGTCACTAATGAGCCGTTGCATATTCATTTATGTTTTACATACATCTCATTACATGATATTTAAATGAGCTGATATTGTCTGTTCATATATTAATTTTTTGCTTAGCGGCTTTAGATCATTGTATTTTTGGGATGTGCGATCCATGTCTTTTTCTTCATAGTATTGTATTTATATCAGTCTATCCCCCTCTTTTTTTGCTTGGATCTGCACTCTCCCCATTTGGCACAGGTGATTTTAATCAGCAGGAGACTGCAAGAGGGGTCAGCCTTCTTTTTGCTCCCAGTTCACATATGGGTGCCAGTGGGAGGTGAGTGCACAGCTCCTCTCACTGTGCGCTGGTGCTGTGTGGTGGCTGCTGTTGTGGTGGTGTGGTGTCGGTGGGGCGGTGCGGCCTGGAGCCTTGGGGGCTTTGCCTTGCAGCATGGGTGCTGTGAGGCACCAGGTCGCCCGCCCTGCTGGCGCTTTGTCGCTGCGGCGGTGGTCAGTGCACGGTGCCACACAAAAAGGTCAGGTTAGGGACCCACTCAAGAGGTTTGCCGTGACGTGGCAGTGGGCTTAATACAATCTGATCAGAATGGTAACAAAAGAACCTCATGTTCTATTTAATTTTTTGCTTAGCGGCTTTAGATCATTGTATTTTTGGGATGTGCGATCCATGTCTTTTTCTTCATAGTATGGTAAATATGTTGCTGTGTCTCAACTACTTATGGAAGCCTATAAATACAGAGTTTGATGTTTTTGCTCACACAACACACGCGTTTCGCAATATGACAGTTCCCTACCTGTATCAGTTCTAACTGGAGGTAGTGTGGACTGACATAAATGCAGAGGTTCATCCGCCAAGTATGCAAATGGTCACTAATGAGCCGGTGCATATTCATTTATGTTTTACATACATCTCATTACATGATATTTAAATGAGCTGATATTGTCTGTTCATATATTCACACGCCATGTAATTAAGTGTGATCCTGTACGATAAGCTCACTGAAGCTTACACTCAGAAAGGGAATGACCTGCAGGAAGTCGTATTCTGCAATATGATTACTGGTATCTTCTGATACCTCTTTTGACTGATCATATTTTCCATTGTGTGGATTAATTAGATAAAAGCAGAACAGAAGACAATGTTCGGTAATCATAAAATGAAATAATCAAAATTCTCTTATCTATAAATGTGTCATTACAAATATTATAATCAAAACATATTCACAATTCTATGTCCATACCAAAAAAGAACCCAAGAAATGTGAACCAATAGACAGACATATATTTTCAAAAAGATATTTTTTAAATTAATATTTTTTATTCATTAAATTTGAAAAAACATAACATAAAAAAGGACAATCCCACCAGTGTGGGAGTAAACAAATAAAGCCAGAGTACATAATCATATTGACAATTCTCAATAAATAATAAATGCACAGAATTATAATATAAAGTGCAGAAGTGCCTACTAAAATTACTAATTCAAAAATTACCTATTCAAAAATCACTCCTGCTATTTTATATCCAAGTGCCAACTATAAATATAGCTCTAACAAAGTCTAATAAAGTGCACTGTCAATTAGCAGCTTCCCAAAGGAAATTGTCAGTCTATTTGTTGTAAACACTATATTTATTGCACCTATACAAAACACAATACTGTGCACTTACATAAAAATGTCTGCTGGCCCATGTGGCTCCCTCCTGCCTCTGACGGGCGTTTCATCACCTTCGCATGAAGAAGGTCAGCAGAGATGTGTGACTAACAGGTGCAGGTGGATCGGAGATCCACCCACGCCTGGTAACCCTTTTATATCATGCTATCAAATACTGACAGTGCGATTTAAATGGCCGCAGTGGGGATTGCACCATTCCTCGCCACCATCAACGACAAGTGTGGTGATTGTGACGCCCTGGCCTATCAGGTCGTCACAAGGGTACCGTGCAATCTGCCCTTCTGCATGGTACCCGCTCCTCCTTGGTTATGGGGCCTGTCAATTTGGTGTTGCTACCAACAGGTAAATTTAAATCCTGAGGAACACTCTGCACCACACCAATCACCCATTGGGCAGCCTGAGGGGAATAGGGCCACCCAGGTGGGGGATGGAAGAGGGAGGGCAGAGATGTCAGTAGTAGAATGGAGTAGAGTTGAGCAGTAAGGCAGAAGTGACAGTGCTGGCCATGCTGCAGAGCTGGGCTCCTGTACCCGTCCCAGGTGCCAAACGTTGGCCTGGCCAGAAGGAGCTGGAACCCCGGTCGCAGGGGGTAGTGACAAGGGGCACGGTGCTGCTACAGAGAGCAGGCCGGCTGCCTTGTGCTACAACCGGGCAGGGGCCAGGGCACGACAGGGTACGCGGACCTAGGCTGGGAAGTAGCTTCATGCAGCCCAGTAATTCACCCGACGGGAACGGGGTCTTCAGGAACCGTTCCCCACCCGCTCCAGAATCGGGGTATTAACGCAACGAGGGGGATAGCACTTCCCAAAACCGTCTAAAAAATCCCAAGCGTGAACCCTGAGAGCAGGCTCACCTTGCTAGCCATGCGGGTGAGCGGGACCCGAGTAGTCTTAGGCGAAAGGGATACACCAAGTTACACACAGTGCCAAGGGACAAGGCTTCAGACCAACCAGCAACACCAAAGGGGCACGGATCCAGCGTGCTCAACCAAGAAAAGCAAAACATCCAAGAGTTTGGTTTATCTGGTGTCAGCGTCAGTGACTTTGGACTGTGTGAGTACCCAATACCCCTTCACCCCGATGGGTTCCCCAATCCATCTGCCATCGGGCCCTGGGACACCAAGCCCCTACCCACGGAGGGGTTAAACATCCTGCTACCTCAACATCGTCACCGGGCTCACCAACTGCAGCGGTGGTCTTTTACATTACCACGAACATTACCCCAAAACACCAAAAAAATCACCTTTTTATTTCCGAGGTAGTTGCGCGACCCCACCTCGGATCTGGAGACCCCCCGAGCCACTACGGATCCGGGTCCGAGCAGCCCGTCGGCTGTCGCGGGGCGGCACATTATCATGGGGCGCCTTGGTAGTGCGGGGTCAGCTGATGACCCCTGATATTACCATGACACACTTCCAGTGAGAGACGACAGAGCGGCGGCTCTCACAGGAATGCTGCATTTCTGCTGATCAATAGAAATGAACAAGCGATCAAACTGCTGATCCATAAAGTCCCCTAGGGGGACTAGTAAAATAAATAAAAAATATAAAAAAAACTTCTTAAAAATATAAAAAAATTAAAAAACCTAAAAGCTCAAATCACCCCCCTTTCGCCCCATTGAAAATAAAAGTTAAAAAAATAATACATATACACATATTTGGTATTGCCACGCACAGAAATGCCCGATCTATCAAAATGTAAAACAAATTAATATGATCGGTACATAGAACATTCCAAACGCCAAAATTACATTTTTTGGTTGTCACAAAAATTTTTAAAAATGCAATAACAGCTGATTAAAAAGTAACATTTGCACAAAAATTGTATAATTAAAATGTCAGCTCAAGACTAAAAAAATAAGCTGTCACTGAGCCCCAGATTCTGAAAAATGAGAACGCTACAGGTCTCTGAAAATGGCGCCAAAAGCACTAGCCTTTTTTTGGACAAATTTCAGAATTTTTTTTAACCCCTTAGATAAAAGTAAAAGTATACATGTTTGGTGTCTACGAACTCTTAGGCATCACAACGATACATCTGTTTTACCATATAGTGAACACTGTAAATAAAAGACCCCCAGAACAATCATGCAATTGCACTTTTTTTGCAATTTCATCACCGTCGGAATTGTTTTCCTTTTTTCCAGTACACTATATGGTAAAACTAATAATTTCATTCAAAAGTACAACTTGTACCTCAAAAACTAAGCCCTCATATGGCAAAATTGATTGAAAAATAAAAAAGTTATGGCACGTGGAAGAAGGGGAGCAAAAAACAAACGTGAAAAATGGAAAATCGCCCCAGAATAAAGGGGTTATTTCTTTATATCTGCTGACTGTATATTTACAATAGTTAGCTCTTTTAGGGCTCATGCGCACGTAACTGCTGAATATTCTGCAGCGATTTGACAGCACATGTGAGCGTCAAATCGCTGCAGAAACACTGCGTAATGAATGCAGTTTTTCTGAACAAAAAAAAGCTGATTTCATGCGCTCTGGCTGCTGCCCCCACCATAGATAGAGTGGGAGCTCCATCCATAGCGCACAAAATAAGTGACATGCTCATTTTATGAACGCACGGATTTTGGTCAAAATTTTAGCATCCAAATCGCTGCGTTCATAAAAGCATCATGCACATGTATCATGCACAATCTACATAGATTGTGCAGGGGACGCAGGACGCATGCATTTACGCTGCAGTGCTAGACGCAGCGTAAATGCATGTCAGTACACAACGTGCGCACAAGCTCTTATACTTACTCTGACCACCCAATTTTCTGCATGCGCCATTGTCCACATGTACAATCCTGAAGTCAAAATTATCTGTTTGCTTGGCTAAAGGTGGCTTTACACGCTACGACATCGCTAATGCAAATTCGTTGGAGTCACGGAATTGGTGACGCACATCCGGCCGCATTAGCAATGCCGTTGCGTGTGACACCTATGAGCAATTTTGGATCGTCGCAAAAACGTGCAAAATCGCTCATCGGTGACATGGGGGTCCATTCTCAAAAATCGTTACTGCAGCAGTAACTAAGTTGTTCCTCGTTCCTGCGGCAGCACACATCGCTCCGTGTGACGCTGCAGGAACGAGGAACCTCTCCTTACCTGCCTCCCGGCCGCTATGCGGAAGGAAGGAGGTGGGCGGGATGTTACGTCCCGCTCATCTCCGCCCATCCGCTTCTATTGGGTGGCGGTTCAGTGACGCAGTTGTGACGTCGCTGTGACGCTGAACGAACCGCCCCCTTAGAAAGGAGGCGGTTCGCCGGTCACAGCGACGTCGCCGGGCAGGTAAGTAGTGTGACGGGTCTGGGCGATGTTGTGCGGCACGGGCAGCGATTTGCCCGTGTCGCACAACAGATGGGGGCGGGTACCCACGCTAGCGATATCGGTACCGATATCGCAGCGTGTAAAGCGGCCTTTAGTCTAGCTCAACGCTCAGGTCGACCATTAGCAGCAGCAAATGAAACTCATCTTCTAAGAGTTTTCCTTCATATCAATGGCTTCCTCAGCTTTTTTGTACTCTAAAGGCCCCGTTAGACGCAACGACATATCTAACGATATGTCGTCGGGGGTCACGGATTTCGTGACACACATCCGGCGTCGTTAGCGACTTCGTTGCGTGTAACAGCTCTGAGCGAGTGTTAACGATCAAAAATACTTACCTAATCGTTGATCGTTGACACGTCGTTCATTTTCAAAATCTTGTTGGTCGTTGTGGACGTAGGTTGTTCGTCATTCCTGAGGCAGCAAACATCGCTACGTGTGCCACCCCAGGAACGACGAACAACAGCTTACCTGCGTCCTCCGGCAACGAGGTGGGCGTTTCGTTAATGCGGCTGCTCTCCGCTTCTATTGGTCGGCCGCTGTGTGACGTCGCTGTGATGGCGCACAAACCTCCCCCTTAACGAAGAGGTTGTTCGCCGCCCACAGCGACGTCGCTAGGAAGGTAAGTACATGTGACGGGTGTTAGCAATATTGTACACCATGGGCAGCGATTTGCCAGTGACGCACAAACGACGGGGGTGTGTGCTTTCACGAGCGACATCGCTAGCGATGTCGCTGCATGTAAAGCTTCCTTAAGGGCTCATTCCAACATCAATGATTTTTCTCATGTGCAAAATCCCCCTGTGAAAATAGGATGATGGTATCTGAATGCTGATAATGTTTTTCACTGGCCCATAGACTTTCATTGGCGAGTTTTATCCATGACTTGGATAAAAATGTACAAGTCTATATTTTTATCGTAGTTGGTCTTGGTCTTCAAAATAAAGCCCCAAAATGTAAACTGCCCCATAGACAATAATGGGTACGAGCCTATGGGTGAAAAACCCGGATAAGACTTGTACATGGAAAAAACGATGTCTAAAGGAGCCATAAGGCAGAGAGCGCTACAAGAAAATCTGTACGAATAGTCATGGTGTAATTTATATGTATACATGTGCAGCAATCCAGTACTGAACATCAGCGGTAGAAAACATGATTAGCTGTCAAGAAGATGTATTTTTTGTATATAAACATCGTATATGGTGAAATGTAAGTGTATTTTTCATTCTGTCATAGGAATCAATGAATTTGACTTTGGCTGCATTTCCAATGCACTGAGCCCGTTCACCTTGTCTATAACAACGAGCCCTTAATATTTAGGTTTGACTCCTGTTTTAAAGAAAAAACAGTCACCAGGCGTTAAACGTGTCCTGGTTTTTTGTCAGTATGCAGGATTTTGTGAATGTTCATGATACAATATTGTAGAAATCTCACAGCAAAGAAAAGGATTCATTTTCTCCCTCCATTAATAATTGCACAGCTGGACGTATAGGAGCATTCTCATTCTAGTGTGTCTCTAAAGCCCGCTACACACGCTTCAATATATCTCACAATCCGTCGTTGGGGTCAAGTTGTAAGTGACGCACATCCGGCATCGTTTGTGAGGTATCTGCGTGTGACAGCTACATGCGATCAGGATTGAACGCAAAACCGTTGATCGCAAACACATCGTATCTTTGTCTAGAATTGAGCGTTTTGTTGCACGAACCTACTCAATTGTAACGTGTGACATCCCTCATACGATTTTGGTGTCTGATGCTATGTGCGCAGGTGTGCGCTCTGCACCACAGCTTAAAAAAGGTCCGCTTCAGAGCGCAGCTGAAAAGCTGCGTTCTGAAGCGCCTCACAATGTCTGTCATTCAGTAATCTCTGTCAGTCGGTCACTATCTCTGTCCCTCACTCTCTGTCCATGTCAGTCAATCCCCCTCTCTCAAATACTCACCGATCCCCGATCCCCGGCTCTGCACGGCATTCACACTGCTCCGGCGGCTTTTACGGTTTTGAAAAAGCCGGCCGCCCATTAAACAATCTCGTATTCCCTGCTTTCCCCGCCCACCGGCACCTATGATTGGTTACAGTGAGACACGCCCCCCACGCTGAGTGACAGGTGTCACACTGCACCCAATCACAGCAGCCGGTGGGCGTGTCTATATTGTGTAGTGAAATAAATAAATAATTAAAACAAACGGCGTGCGGTCCCCCCCCAATTTTAATACCAGCCAGATAAAGCCATACGGCTGAAGGCTGGTATTTTCAGGATGGGGAGCTCCACGTTATGGGGAGCCCCCCATCCTAACAATATCAGCCAACAGCCGCCCAGAATTGCCGCATACATTAGATGCGACAGTTCTGGAACTGTACCCGGCTCTTCCCGATTTGCCCTGGTGCGTTGGCAAATCGGGGTAATAAGGAGTTATTGGCAGCCCATAGCTGCCAATAAGTCCTAGATTAAGCATGTCAGGCGTCTATGAGACACCTTCCATGATTAATCTGTAGATTACAGTAAATAAACACACACACCCGAAAAAATCATTTTCACTCAGCGTGGGGGCGTGTCTCACTGTAACCAATCATAGGCGCCGGTGGGCGGGGAAAGCAGGGAATACGAGATTGTTTAATGGGCGGCCGGCTTTTTCAAAATAGTAAAAGCCGCCAGAGCAGTGTGAACGCCGTGCAGCGCCGGTGATCGGGGATCGGTTAGTATATGAGAGAGGGCTACTCAATTCAGTTACTCAGGGGATTAGCGGTCACCGGTGGGTCCTTCACAGGTGACCGCTAATCAGGACGCAACACAGACAGAGCCGCAGCATGACCATGAAGTCGGGTGAAGTTCACCCGAGTTCATTCTGATCCTGCGGCTCTGTCTGTGTCTGCTGTCATCTGCCATTCAGCTCTGCTACACGGCTGTCTGTGTCTGCTGTTAGCGGCCATGTAGCAGAGCTGAATGGCAGATGACATAGTAAAAACGCATCCCTACACATTACACACGCTTGGCAAGTCAATAAATAAATAAAAAAAAAAAAAAAAAAGGTGCCCAATGCATACGTCACAGAACACATGATCTAAAGGATCGCACACAAAATTGATCAATTTAACATAGACTACTAACGCTCGTGTGACAGCAAATGAACGACCTACGTGCAATCTCATAAGATCCCGTATGCAACCTGGGCGTGTCACATCGCAAATGCGATTGTACAACTAATTGCAACGTGTAAAGTGGGCTTAAGGCTATGTTCCCACGTTGCGTGTTTTCATGCAGTTACGCTGCGATCTGCAGCGCAGCGTAACTGCATGCGTCCTGCGTCCCCTGCACAGTCTATGGAGATTGTGCAGGAGCCGTGCACACGTGGCATATTAGAATGCAGTGTTTCGGCTGCTGCCCGAACCGCTGCGTTCTAAGAAGTGACATGTCACTTCTTCCGTGCGGTCTGCATGTTGTCTATAGGGAGAGGCAGCATGAAGAGCGCACGTTCTCTGCAGGCACCATGCGCTTCAGAAAGTAGCTTTTCAGCTGCACTCTGAGGCGCACCTTTTAGCTGCGGTGCAGAGCGCACACGTGGGCACATAGCCTAATAGACAATGAAGTGGGGGGAGGCTCCTGCTGCAGAGAGATAAAAACAAAAATGCATGATTTCCTGGGAAACATATAAAAAAACTCTTTATATAAACCTCAAAGGTTTGGTTATGGTATTAGCCTAGATACGATTACTAAAAAAAAAAAAAAAAAAGAGCATGTGAAGTAAAGATATTTTTTATGGACTGAAAATGGTTTAAATAGTGATTTTTAAGAATGTTTTTATTAACATTTTATGGATTACAAAAACATATATAAACAAAGGAAACAGAGTAAGGCTGTGTGCGTATTGCATGCATTTACGCTGCGTCTAGCACTGCAGCATAAATGCATGCGTCCTGCGTCTCCTGCACAATCTATGAAGATTGTGCATCATCCATCAGCATGTTGCGTTTGAGAGTGCAGTAATTTGGATGCTGAAATTTTGATCCAAATCGCTGCGTTCAAAAATGCAGCAGGTCACTTCTTTCATGCGCTTTGGATGCAGCTCCCGCTCTGTCTATGGCCCCCTTCACACGTCCATGAAAATCACGCACGTTTTTCACGGACATGTCAAAGGTGCGTATTGTCCTCCGTGTGTCATGTTTACGGGAACTTTCTACTCACCTGTCCCTGGCGTTGCTGTCCGTGGTGCTGATCTACGTCTCTGGCCTTGCCGACTCCCCGCTGCAGCTGCTTCCGACCCGCAGTGGAGTGAATATGCAATGAGCATAATGAGCAGGGGTCGGAAGCAAGTGACAGTAGCAGCAGAGACAGAAGAAGGTGAGTATAGAAATTCTATTTATTTCACAGGCACGTGTGTTTTCTCCAGTGCGTGTCACACGGATCACATCCGTGTGGTCCGTGTGCGGTCCGTGTGACACCCGTGATGCCGGAAAAAACGAACATGTCTACGTGTGGAGCACATGGGCACACGAATGCTACACGCAGTCCATGGCAAAAAACGGACGGGAGCGCTGACCCATTGATTTTAATGGGTCTATGTGTGCCTGTGTCTCCGGCACGTGAGGAAACGGACCAAACACGTACCGAAGACACGGACATGTGAAGGAGGCCTATGGGAGAGGCAGCATCCCGAGCGCATGAAATCGGCATTTTTACTGCAGAAACACTGCATCCATTACATAGTGTTTCTGCAGTGATTTGAATCGCACATGAGCTGTCAAATTACTGCAGAATGTTCTGCAGTAACACGACGCAATGTGCGCACATGCCCTTATAAATGGTTGATTTGACTAAAAAGAAACCATTCTGTGTGACTTTATTTTTATCTGCTCCTTATTCATTATTTTTTTTTTCAACTTTTTATTTTCGAAAGAAGATTTTTAAACAAGTTTTACAGTATCTGCATCTTGCTAAGTTAACTTAGGGGTACTTTGCACGTTGCGACATCGCTACTGCGATATCGTCGGGGGCAAATCGAAAGTGATGCACATCCGGCGTCGGTAACGACGTCGCAACTTGTAAAGCCTAGATGCGCCAATAAACGATCGCAAAAGCGTCGTAAATCGGTGATCTGTGTAGTGTCGGATATTTTCATAATGTCGCACCAATAGGAGATACGATGTTGTTCCTTGTTCCTGCGGCGGGCCTCCGCACAGAGAGGCGGCGGGCCACCCGCACAGAGAGGCGGCGGGCCACCCGCACAGAGAGGCGGCCTTCCACCGCAGAGACAGGCGGCCATCCGCCCGCACAATGAGGCGGCGGGCCGCCCGCACAGACAGGCGGCGGGGGGCGCCCGCACAGACAGGCGGCGGGCCACCGCACAGAGAGGCGTGGGCCGACCGCACAAAGAGGCGGCCCGAACAGAGAGGTGGCCGCCCGCCTTCACAGACAGGCGGCCGGCCGCCCGCCTTCACAGACAGGCGGCGGGGGGCGCCCGCACAGACAGGCGGCGGGGGGCGCCCACACAGACAGGCGGCGGGGGGCGCCCGCACAGACAGGCGGCCGGCCGACCGCACAGAGAGGGAAAAGCAGTGAGGCGGGGAGAGAGTGGGTGGGCGGAGCCCGGGATACGGCCGTCCCGCCCGTGGCAACGGGACAAACAATGCAAAGCGTGATAGTCCCGCTGTATCCGGGACGGTTGGGAGGTATGCCTAATAGATTTTATGTAACTAACTGCGGGACACAATGTAACAATGCAGCGGAATCAGCACTGGAATTTTTTGTTGCCATCAGATAGGACACCAGGAACCCTGTGGCAGATGTCCTCTAGGCCCTGTGCCCACAATGAGCTATTGGTGAGTTTTTAAGGCTATGTATTTTTCACGGCATCAAAAAAGCAGCATCTTATAGTTCCAGCAATGTGGATGGGATTTATACAAATCTCCTGCCCACTGCGCTTCTTTTTTATTCAGCATAAACTGATCTGCTGTGTGTGTTTCCAATCTGCAATACGTCAATTTCTCTTGCGGGTACGCTGAGTTTTATTTGCGGATTTTCCCCATAGATTTGTAGTAGATACAGAAAATCCGCAGGTAATAAATGCACACATGATCAGCACAGGCAGTATTCTCAAAACCAAATGCCAGAAAGTATCAAAAACAACGCACCTTTAGGGCTCATGCGCATGTTGCGTAATTGCATGCATTTACGCTGCGTATTGCACTGCAGCGTAAATGCATGCGTCCTGCGTCCCCTGCACAATGTAGATTGTGCATGATACATGCGCACGGTGCTTTTATGAACGCAGCGATTTGGGTGCTAAAATTTTGACCCAAATCCGTGCGTTCATAAAATGAGCATGTCAATTATTTGGGCTTTCTGGATGCAGCTCCCACTCTGTCTATGGTGGGGGCAGCAGCCAGAGCGCATCAAATCGGCTTTTTTGGTACAAAAAACTGCATCCATTGCGCAGTGTTTCTGCAGCGATTTGACGCGCACATGTGCTGTCAAATCGCTGCAGAATATTCAGTTCGGGCTTACGTTCCTGGGGCTCATGTGTGCTTGTGACATCACGCGAACCCTGCGTCCAATTACACTCTAGCTTCTGTCTCCCCACCTTTGGGCGCAGAAGCAATCAACAGGAAGTGTGAGTCAGCCGCACGTCTCAATTCCTGTTGATTTACTCATTTGTCTGAAGGCGGGGACAGAGAAGCCAGCAGTGATTGGATACAAGGCTCACATAAGGTCACAACCTCACGTGAGCCCCGTGAACATAAGCCCGGACACCACTAGAACAGCACCGTCACAGGAGGTGCATTCAAGTCTTTCATTTCACCTAGGGGAAACGTGGAATGGGAAGGGATTGTCGTTGCAGTGGACAAACCCTTTAAAACATAACATACCAACAAGAGACAAAAACCACAGTGTCAAAAATGTGATAAAAAAGCGTGTAAAAAATGCACATAATTAATTTAAAGGGAATTTGTTAGCAGGTTTTTGCTATGTAATCTGAAATCTGAAGACAGCATACTGCAAGGGTTAATACAGAGATTTCAGCTATGTGTCTCATGACAAAGTGTGTTTTTCTTTACCTACAATGTTAGTTTAAGGTTTAGTAGCTTTATCATTAGTCAGAAGGTGTGAGCTGGACTCTGCATCCCTCTGTGATTAGCAGCTTCTGTCTATGGAAATATGTACTGAAAACCTGGTGCGGGCAGGAGCAGCGGTATGAGCTCTGCTACATGCTAAAACGAAAATCTTTGATTGTGTCAGAACGGCTGCACCCAGTAATCTAAGGGATACATTGCTGGATTCAGGATCTCTTTACCTACATCATGCTGCTCTCAGATGAAGTAGCAAAAACCTGCTGACAGATTCCCTTTAATAGGTGCAGAAATTCTGCAGAAAAGCCGTAATATCAAAAACTCAATCCTAAGGTCAGATCGAATCCAAAAAAAAAAAAGAAAAAAGAAAAAGAACACAAACTTTACGCAGATGTGAACACTTGAGCTTCTACACTCATAAACATGAATACACTCAGCGATCTATGGACATACATTCTGCTTGTGTGATAGCCGACCAATCAAGCACATTTCAGAGAATTGTGTCAGATACATAATCACTGGCAGACACAGACAGGAGAGGCCCCTGTTTAAGAACAGTATATGGGCCCTTTATAGTCCAATAGCTCCTCATATTCCACCTGATTTGGAGGTGGTAGTGAGTCCTCTTACCTCTTGGGCCCCTGTATGGCTGCACCAACTATATGTCCACCCCTATGAGTCAAGTAAAATCATGTCACTGATGATGACATCACATCCTTTCTCAGAGACTATGGAGTTTGCACAGCTCTACTGCATAGAGGGGCAATGGGATAGGTGCGGGGTGCTCTCCTCACAAATACATCAGTGTAGTTTTTCAGCAATCCTAATAGCTAATGTCACAACATTTTGGGGACATTTTGGCTACTGGTCGTGTGGACATGTAGCTGTAATATGCTGCCATTACTAAGAGGAGCACATCGGCAGGGCTAATGTTATATTACATGGTGCTCATTCTTATGCGCAGGCCACATCTGCCAGAACTGCAGCAACTATTTTTATCTCACCTCTATGTGGTCCCTGTGCACTTGTTCATACAACCCTTTTAATGCATCGTGTAAAATATATGTCTTGGATATTTTGTAGAGCTATATCCTACAATCCCAGCTGACTGTATTTTATTCTACAGGGGAAGGAAATGTCATTATACAAATTCTGTATTAGTAAAGAAAGAAAATTCCTGCAATTTATTGGACTGATTATTCTAAACTGGACTACGAAATTGCTTCTGTGACCAGCCACGTTGCAAATCCAAAACTTTCATCATTTCGAGATCTTTGACTTTTTTTTACTAGTATGAAAACTTAGACCTTCTAAATGGAGATGAGCGACCCCGAGGTTCGGTGATCATACAAAACAATAGACTTTAAAATATAGTACAGGTTTGGAGTTCGGGTGCTTTATGTATGCAAACAACTCCTTCGAACATTGGTGTGCTAGGATACGTCAGTGTTCAGCCCAGTGCGAGCCAGTTGCAGTGTTTGAACGGCTCTCACTGGGGGTAACAACACCGTGATCAGATGTAGTGTATACAAAAAAAAGGAAAAACGTTGCCCAATCGCCCCCAGAAGTGAAGTGTTTATGGCTGGCTGTATGTTGGCGGACACCCAAACTGCCCAAGTGGTGACTTCCATTGGGGTTCAGGTCAAGTCCGGATCCCATCCAAACTTCATTTAAAGTCCGGCTGAACCTGCCGAAACAAACTTCCATGGGTTCGCTCATCTCTACTTTCAAAGGAAAGACTTGAGGAAGACTAACAATGATTTGATGCAACCAAGACCTATGTTGGAAACCAACCCAAGATGTTTTTTTCTTACTTGATGTTGATCATTGAGATGTATGATTCTTATTAACGTCTAGGAACAAAATGATGCTCTCTGTCCTAATATGTTTCCACAGAACCAATGCACCAGTTTCTTACATATTCAGTAATATATAACCTACCATGTATCTAAACAGTATGCATAGCACCAACATATTCTGCAGCGCTTAACAGTCATCACTGGGCCTCACAGTGATATCAGTATGTTTTGGTGTGTAGTAGTAAACCGGAGAACCATGCAAACATGGGGAGAACGTGCAAACTCAATATACATGTTATACTTGGTGGGCTCTGAAACCAGGACCCTAGTGCTGCAAGGCACCACTGTTAACCACTTCGCCACCATGGTCACTAGTATACCCATACCTCGGGCACAAGCCTGTAATATTTGGAAAAGGTAATGAAGACCTGTGTATGTTGCTAGGAAGGGTAGGGTACACTTATGTGGATTTTTGTTTTACATGGCAACTGTAATATAAAGCATAACATGGTTCCAGGAGACGAGATATATCGGTAAAGACATGACATATCCTCTGTTTAACACCAAATCATAGAGATATTGCTTCTAGTGAGAATATCCCCATAATTTGGCAAATAGGGAGCTTGCCAGTATTTTGTTTCTGAAAAATCCCATATCAATCTGACTAAAAAAACAAAACCTGTATGACATCAGGAGTATACACAGGGGGCGAACATATCTTTGGTGCAACCTGTGCTTCCGCACAGGGGTTCAGGAGGTTAGGGGGCCATTTCTACCTCCAGAGCAGTGGGGACTGAGCATTTTGATAAGCTCTTGGGCTGCAAAGGGCCCATATATTGTATTGCACAGGGTACATTGTATTCTTGTACAGGGGCCCTTTTCTGCTAATGGGTATATGGATGTATATTGAGAGACAAATTTTGTCCCTTAAAAGTTTGTTATACTGAGCGCCGAAATAGAGGCCAAAAGGGGTTCTCCATTTCAGCCCTATAAAATATCCAGTATAACACACATATTAGGTTGTTGGACTGTTGAATATAAATAGAGATTAGATTTTTTTTTTCCATAAAATTATTACTTTGCGCTGTACTATTTGTATGTATATAACCTGATCGCTAGGAATCTTTAGTGGCCACCTAAGTCACATTTCTCATCAAAACTCCTCCTTTGTTATTCTTTTACATCTTTTAATGATATATTATCAAGGAGAAAATATGAAAAACAAATAACACAGTGATACTTTTTCACTCTTTTGCATTCTGGATGTATGGACAGTAGCGTCATTAGAAATAATCAGTGGAAATTATATAAAAAATAAATAATCCAGGTGACATTCAGGAAAAAAGGGAATAAAAAGGAGAACGTTCCCAGAAGATGTAGGCAGCTGTAGAACAATGTGATTATTGTATGTTTTATAAGCCGGGAGAACCTGGAACACCTCTCCTTCCTTCGAGGCTCGGAGTTGTCCATTATTTGCTGTGCACTGTATCCATTTTTTGCAATTGTGTGACATAAAGGCCAAGCTTTTCCGATTGTAACAGCAACACAATAGAGACTCAGTGCCGTGTTCCAGCCACGCGGTTGCACAGACTTTCTGTTCTCGACAGGGGAGCGTTCTCTGCGTAATTGACATATGTTCACCCTACAGCTGATACAATTCTACAGCCAGTAGACATTATGTAGCAAAAATCAGCGTGAGGCAATGGATTCTATGTATGCCGATATATATCTGGATCGCTACATAACACAATGTATTAGAATTTCTAGACATAATTGGCATTTATCATGACCCGTTCTCATTGTATCCTGACTATGCTTAAAATGGAGGCTTTTTTCATTTCTGCTGGCAAAGACTAATGAATTGTATCTAGCAGCTAAAAGGACTTCCAGTGACATATAGTGCAGCGCAGCCATCACGTGTAATCACTAATTAAAATTAGCAGCGGTTTTCCTATAATTAGTGGTAGAGGTTCATCTGCTGAGACTGTAATACAAGGCCTAAGCCCTTGAGGGCAATACAATTCCCAGTGGCCAAGCTGATAATATAGAACCAATCCTCATGTTCGATTAATGCCTCTGAATAAATAATGGGGCTGTATAAATGCTGACTATGTTCTGCTCACAATATTATTACTACATTGTAACCCCCAATAAGGCCTACAGTCCTAATGCCCTAAGCTACTGTTCATTCCCTCAGCTTTTTTTCTGAACCAAGTGGTAAAATAATCTAAATAATCTCAGAAAAACTGTGTCAAGAAGAAAGTCAATGTTTGACTCAATGACACAATTAATCGGTATTATCGGTGTGTTTCTGGATTAGATGCTGCAATAATCCAGTCTTTGAACAAGTGAAAACACATAGGGGCATTTTAACTGGTGACTTAATTATTAATATCTTATATGTTCCCCTTTATTTATAATGTATCCAGTATGTCTACTCAGAATTATTTCAAATAGAAATAGAAAAACACCAGTACTTCCGGGACAAGTGCTGTCTTTTTTCTATTTCTATTTGTTGGAGTCTTTTCTGTTCATTATATGGCTGAGCTGATTCAAGTTTGTTTCTTGTTATTACAGAATTATTTCACTACATATTGCTAGATAAATGATATTAGCTCAATTACAGTAATGGAAACTATCTATACCTGTTGCCCACTACAGCTATTTTGAGACCCTTCATTCCTCCACTCCATGAATATTGGCACTGGTAAGGGTGGGCCTAACCTCAAAATAATATTTGCAACAGGAGATTTTTGCCGCTAGGCCACTATAGTGTTGATCCCAAAGAGGAGGAAGATCCACAGGCAGCCAGAAAGATGAGTATTTGTATTTCTATTGCTACTTTACTGGCGAAACAATGTGTTTCGACATGAAAATGCCTTCACCAGGTATCAAACATAAAAAAATTACATAAAATATCCTCCTTTAAAAAATTGTGTTTTTGGGTAAATAGGGAATCATATAAGACTAATATTTTTCAGCTTTTCTGTTTTTCCCTACATCATGCTATTTATGGACTAATTAATATGACTATTAGTAATTAATGGATTCATACGAAACCAAATATTGTATCCTGTAGAATGGATGGTCTATGATAAAAGGTAATAATAATACAAGATAAGAAGTAGGTCTGTATATTTTCACCAATGCTATGTCCGGACAGTAGTCAATGATGCGGCAGATGTGGTTTCTCCTCCTAGTAATGACTAATTATAATCAAATAGAATTGCTTTTTATTGCAGAATAGTATTTGTGACTATGGTTAAATCTAAAATGTATCATTATGACTGACGATACTTATATAATATATGAAATTACCGTATATGTAATTTGAAAATGTAACTACTGCAGAAGCTCAACTATTGTGGCCAAAGCCAACTGTGCCAAAGTGATGTAGTCAATGACTGGTGCATGAGACAAGGTACGTCAGTCTGACAGCTACATCAATAGATCGGGCCAAATTATTACAAGTATAGTCAATGGGCAACAAATTTTAACACTTCGGGTCAAAATATTAACACAGGTCAAGAAGTCAGATCTATCTCCCTCAGTTTTCTCATTGTTTGAAAGGCAAGAACTATACAATAGTTATACCATTAAAATGACGAGGATGATGGAGAGTTTATAAAATGACGCATATAATTAACAAGGAGGAACACTCCTTAACATTTCTTGTGATTCATAACACGGCCAACATCCTAATGAGACTTTGTAGATCATCTCAGTTACACCACTTCATGGTCAATTGATTAAACCATTCGAGTGCTTACACTCCAGTCCACAGTAACCTTTTCCAGATACCTTATCGGACTAATTGATGAAATCTGTGCATTGATAAATTTTAACCTACAATATCGGCCCCGCCATTAGCTGATTCTGTAGATTGAAGGTAATTATGGAAAGGTTGTAAACTGTTTTAATCAATTTCTAAACCATATGGGCTCAAGAAAAAGGAAATGCCAGACAAATTGGACATCTTTATCACTTACAATGGACATTTTGATATGATCTGACTAGTCTGGACCATTCCATAGAGTCAAAGTGTCTAGAAAGAACAGCATATTTGCTATACACAAAACCCCAAAGCTAACAGTGTATCATGCTTACCCCCATCTTCTTCATCAAAGGAGTTCATGCAGGGAAAGTAGATAGCCAAAGCCTCGAATGATGCAGACAGACTAATCCGGCTCTGTGACCTCTCCATGAACATGTTTGGGGCGCTCCCCGGGTCTGACGGGGGCTTCGGGAGCTTGGAAGCCCCATTTTTCACTCTGAGCACTGCACGAGGCGTCTTGGCAGCTTTTGTGGGTCTCTATATATGAAGAAAAAGCCTCTGGAACCTGATTCACCCCAACAAGTGCCCCTGTACACAGTAGTCCTATGGATGCCGCTTGTAGATGGTGCATTTACAGAAGCAATTGGTCAAGCCTTTCAAGGTTCAGGATCCAGATCCCAGTCACCAGGTGAAATACAAATAATCCTGTGCACCTATGCTCTATTGAGCTGTTCCCCCTCTCCTGCTTTCTTTCTACTTGCAAAGATCGCTGGTTGACTTCATTCACAGAGAGATGACAGGAGGGGGCTGAATGAAGTCATTATTAGGATGCATCCTGACCAATCAGCGCAGGCGAACAATAAAGGGAGGCATGGTCTCATGCACAGCAGAGCTGAGGATGAGAGCGAGGGGCTGGCAGCACATTCAAAGCATCTTTGCACTCAGTGGCTCGGGAGATGTCTAGTCATTGCTGATATGAACACACATCCAAGACTCCATTACATGGCAATATAACACTCTTGTCACCATTTTCCTTTATGTGAACACATGACATAGCTCTTAATGTGAAATTTGGTGCTTCGTCTACAGTGTTACTCAGTGGGTCTCCTTTAAAGTATCCTACTGCCCATAGACTGTGCAATGTTTATAAAGATTTGATGTGATTAATCACTTTATGTGATTTCTTCAGAATTTAGTCTTGTAGGAGAAATCAATTCCACAACCAATGAAATGCAACAAATATGCAAACAATAAATTCTGCGTGTAGCATCAGCACATCCACGACATATCGCAACGCTCTGCAGAACGGACCTCATGTATGAGGCTGTGAAGTTATTCTATAGTGGGATATCCATATATAAAAGAGAGACCACACTTCTTTATATTGGACCACATTTTCAGTGTAAGGGCTCGTGCACATGACCAAATTTTCAATCCGAGTGCTGTTAAAAAAGCGAAATCACCTCCGACCATTATTATTCGAAACAATTTTTTTGATTGATCGTTTTGGCGTGTAAAAAAAATTGTAGCATGCATGATTTTATGGATCCGTGAAAGTAATCAGACGGCCCTTGGATGACATCGTAGTGTGGTCCGATTTTAGCGAACTGACAGAATGGAGAAGATGGGGAACCTTTTTTTTCCACTCTGAACAAACTCTGATCACAGTCTGATCAGAATAGTCGGACCGTTTTTCTCAGGTGGAGAAAACAGTCGTGGGAACCTACTCTACTTGCACCTATGGGAAGACTATGGCCCGATTTACAGCAAGTAATAAAAGACCCTAGAATGCAAAGCTAGCTGAATATTTGGTATAGGGACCTGAATATTTGATGTAGTGCATTTTAATTACTGTAATAGGGAAAATATTTTATTATTGAAGAAGAGATAGTTGTTACAACAGCTGTTACCAATGTGGGTTTTACTTGTTGGTGATATACAATTGATTGCCACTGAATAGAATTTGCCAAGAAATTATTGTTGTTTGATATTATAATGCCCATTCCAGGTAGGAATGCACTGTGATACTGTACTAAATGGGCATACTCGAGAAAGAGATGGTGGGGAGTGCAGGTATGGAAAAAAAGGTGCAGATATGCATGTATCAGGTACCAGAGAGGAAGAGCGATGGTCATAATGCAGGTCTCTGGCACTGCTCCTCCTGTTCCTCCATGCACAAAGCAAGAGGTAGCAGTCCTGCTGCTGGATTGTCGTCCTCACCATGTCTCCTAGTCTACTGGCCTGTCTCCTGGTATCTGCTCCATACTCTGGACACTGTGCTGACAGACACAGCTAACCTTCTTGCCACTGCTCGCATTGATGTGCCATCCTGGATGAGCTGCACTACGTGAGCAACATTTGTGGGTTGTACATACCACCTCATGCTAGCGCTAGATTGAGAGCAATGACAAAATGCAAAAGTTACTAAAACAACAGCCAAAAAGGATGAGAACAGAGATATGGTTTGGTCACCACCTGCAGAACCATTCCTTTATAGGGGCTGTCTTGTTAATTACCTATCATTTCTACCTTTTGAAATTTAATTAAAATCATTGTTGCTTCATTACTGGACAGGTTGATTTCACAGAAGTGTGATTGACTTGGAGTTACATTATGTTGTTTAAATGTTCCCTTTATTTTTTGAGCAGTGTATTTGTGGCGCCCCTGAGGCTCTGGTCGCCACAGGGTACTGCACCTCAGTTAAGGTGCGGTATCCATCTCAGGTAAGGGGGGGTTAATCACCGGTGTTCCACATTCACACTCTACATACAGCTTAGGAGCCTTCACATGAGGTGGGATGGCTCAGAGTAGATAGCGGGGTGGCCATCACGATGCATGGAACTTTCCCGGTCACTGAAGCCAGCCACCTGGTTCCACTTGTGGGTAGAAATAGGCGCAACACACTCACATCAAAGGACAGACGAGTTGGGACCATAGTTCTGACAAGACACCTCTGGCTAGCCTGAACTTTATTAGACCCGGGGCTTGGAGCGGGAGCTCAGCCAGGGTACCTAACTACTAAGGGGGACATCCTAGGAAAAGGAGAAAAGGACATTTTCTCTCTCTCTTCAAACACCGGTGGTGGCCCCTTACTTGCTTGTGATTCACCGGAGCCCACAACGGTAGAGAACAGCACCTGGGTGCAGCTTTAAATCAGTGAGTAAAAGAACCTGGAACCTCAGTGGCTGACTCAGACTCTGTTTAGCAATGCCGTCCCCCCGCGCTTCCAAGGGACTGCCATTTTCCCGTGATCCACCCGGAGCCCGCTCCGCCTTTGGGGGATGACACTATCCTTGCTGCCATAATACTTGCCCCGGTAAGGATTTCTTCACCGGTGGCTACTCCCTGGCTGCATACCACAGGTGGCGTCACGTCAAACTTTCCCCAACACTCCGCTTTTCCCACCATTTACTGTACGCCTCGGGGCAATGGAACCGGGCAAGGCCACCCGTGACATTGCCTGACCCGCAACGGCCCGGGAACGAGTAGGTTAACCACCTGCCCCGTGGGGCGCTACATTTGGCATCATAAAGAGGATATCATGCCCATTCAACCGGGTACTGTGCGCCTTATCGAACTCTGTTAAACCAGTTAATTCGGTGTCGAACCGTTTATTTGCAAAAACAACAGTCGCCATTTATCATTCCGTGTGAGAAAAAGCTAGGGCGTGCCTTCGTGGGGGGAACCCAGGAGGAGCGCGAGAAAGAGTACCGCTGGTGAGTCACCTTTCACCATTCGACGCGGGAAGAAAAGGGGGCGCACCATGGGGAGTTGTTCCCTAAAAAGCGCGTAAACTAAGGATCCACTGCCGGAGGTGCAGTCTACCACCTCGGATGACCAGTTGAAGAAGGAAAGAAAGGACTTGTTTATTAAGGATGAGGGCTGGGACGCCCCAGATACTACACCTGTGACCCTGGAAAAGCAGGACTTAAAATTTGGCACCTTGGGAGTGGATGAGGCTCCGCAGTGCGCAGAAAAATTGCAACCACCGAGTGATGGCGGAGACGGACTTCGCAACCCGACCAGTGTTTACCACCCAGCTGACACTTACACGCTGACACGCTGGGTCTACCCGGGTCCCGGTGGGGTGCAGTGCTGGCAGATTCATCACCCGGAACACTATGATGGGACTGAGGGTGAGGTAGTAATGATCTTACCCTTAAAACCAGGGGTTCCAGGAGGTCACTTGAGCACCGTTAAGGAGGGGGACTCTGTCGCTGACCCCGCCGGTCTTCTCATTCCTGATTGCTGTCATTGCAAACGAGCAGGAGATTTATGCCAGAGGATGTCCAGTTATAGTGCCAAACCAGAGGGTCCGGACAGGCACTCTGGAAATACCAGCAACCAATCAAGAATAATTGTTAATGTTTTTCATGTGCAGAATGTTTTCTAATTGCTGATAATTGATGCCTTGAAATGTTTTGATGACCTGTAACCGGTATTGTTGAAAATGTTT
The DNA here is from genome assembly GCF_048569485.1 of Anomaloglossus baeobatrachus. Classification (NCBI taxonomy): domain Eukaryota; kingdom Metazoa; phylum Chordata; class Amphibia; order Anura; family Aromobatidae; genus Anomaloglossus; species Anomaloglossus baeobatrachus. The sequence goes on along the minus strand of NC_134357.1, from coordinate 381,208,843 downwards.
GAAATGTTTGAAATCATTGCTGCCTCCCAAAAAGGAAGGAAGTTTTCTTGTTAACTTGCTACATGCATATAAAATTGTGGTGTTAACTGTGTTTTGTTGCAGCCCGGGAGTGCTGCCATTTGCCATGAGGGAATGTGGCGCCCCTGAGGCTCTGGTCGCCACAGGGTACTGCACCTCAGTTATGGTGTGGTATCCATCTTAGGTGGGGGGGTTAATCACCGGTGTTCCACATTCACACTCTACATACAGCTTAGGAACCTTCACACAGGGTGGGATGGCTCAGGGAAGATAGGGGGGTGGCCATCTCGATGCATGGGACTTCCCCGGTCACTGAAGCCAGCCACCTGGGGGGCGGGTTCCACTTGGGGGTAGAAATACGCGCAACAAACTCCCATGAAAGGCAGACGAGTTGGGACCATAGTTCTGACAAGACACCTCTGGAACTCTTGAACTTTATTAGGCCCGGGGCTCGGAGCGGGAGCTCAGCCAGGGTACCTAACTAGTGAGGGGGACATCCTAGGAAAAGGACATTCTCTCTCTTCAAACATCGGTGGTGGCCCCTTACTTGCTTGGGACTGATCGGAGCCCATGAAGGCAGAGAACAGCACTTGGGTGCAGCTTCAAATCAGTGAGTAAAAGAACCTGGAACCGCAGTTGCCATCGCCCCTCGCTTCAGCGCTTCCAAGGGACTGCCATTTCCCCATGATCCAACCGGGACCCACTCCGCCTGTGGGAAGCGACACCATCCCGGCTGCCATAACACCTGCCCTGGTGAGGAATTCTGTAGCAGTGGCTACTCCCTGGCCGCTTACCACAGGTGGTGTCACGACAAACTTTCCCCAACACCCCGCTTTCCCCACCATTTACTGTACGCCTCGGGGCAACGGAACCAGGCAAAACCACCCGTGACATCGCCTGACCCGACCCGCAACGAGTAGATTAACCACCTGCACCGTGGGGTGCTACATATTGTTACATAGATTTCTTAGATCTGATAAGCCTGGTGTACTCTCTTTGAAAATCCTTTTGGAAAAGATTGCATAATCTTCATTTAGAAATTTTATTCATCCATACTGTGATGAGTTTCAGCCAGATCTTGTCACAGAGTTTTTTCCCAATCTCTAAATTCGGTTACCTATTGTTGAAATTTTCACTGTCAAACTTGTGGCAATTTAAACATCCAAGGGTTGTCAATTTTCCTGCTATTACAAATCTCACAAAACACTATCACGTGTAGATCTAGTTTTGAGTACAGAACATATCCTACTTGTAGAATCTGTGAAAATACACACGTGGTCAAATATGTTGGTACCCCTCGTTTAATGAAAGAAAAACCCACATTGGTCACAGAAATAACTTGAATCTGACCAAAGTAATAATAAATTAAAAATCTATGAAAATGAACAAATTAAAGTAAGACATTGCTTGTCAACCATGCATCCACAGAAGTTTTAAAAAATAAGACTCATGAAACAGGCCTGGACATAAATGATGGTACCCCTGAAAATAATGTGACAAAAGGGACTTGGTAAATCAGTGTGTTCACTAATTAGCATCACAGGTGTCTACAAACTTGTTATCAGTCAGTGGGCCTGTATTTGGGCTACAGATACTCACTGTGCTGTTTGGTGACATAGTGTGTACCACACTCAACATGTACCAGAGGACGCGAAGGAAAAAGTTGTCTCAGGAGATTAGAAAGAAAAGTATTAGAAAATTATAGATAAGCATGTTAAAGGTAAAGGTTATAAGACCATCTCCAAACAGCTTGATATTCCTGTGACTACAGTTGCACATATTATTCAGAAATTAAGATCCATGGGACTGTAGCCAACTTCCCTGTACGTGGCTGCAGGAGGAAAATTGATGACAAATCAAAGAGATGGATAATACAAAGGGTAACAAAAGAGCCCAGAAAAACTTCTAAAGAGATTAAAGGTGAACTTCAAGCTCAAGGAACATCAGTGTCAAATCGCACGATTCGTCATTGTTTGAGCCAAAGTGGACTTCATGGGAGACGACCAAGGAGGACACCATCATTGAAAAAAAGCCATAAAAATGGCAGACTGGAATTTGCCAAACTATATGTTGACAAGCCACAAAGCTTCTGGGGAGAATGTCCTATGGACAGATGAGACACAAATGGAATTTTTTTTTTCAAGGCACATCAGCTCTATGTTCACAGATGGAAAAATAAAGCATATGAAGAAAAGAACACCGTCCCTTCTGTAAAACAGGGAGGAGGTTCTGCTATGTTGTAGGGCTGCTTTGCTTCTGCTGGCACAGGGTGTCTTGAATCTGTGGAGGGTACAATGAAATCTCAAGACTATCATTGAGCAACAGGATAATGACCCAAAACACACAGCTAAAAACACCCAAGAATTGCTAAGAGGAAAACAGTGGACTATTCTGAAGTGGCCTTCTATGAGCGCTGATCTAAATTCTATTGAGTATCTTTGGAAAGAGCTGAAACATGCCGTCTGGAAAAGGCAACCTTCAAACACGAACTGGAGCAGTTTTCTCTTGAAGAGTGAGCCAAAATACCTGCTGAGAGGTGCAGAAGTCTCATTGACCGTTACAGGAATTGTTTGATTGCAGTGATTGCCTCAAAAGGTTGTACAACAAAATATTTTTTTTTTTTTTTTATCATAAAGGTTTTTATTGAGTTTTCAGAAAAATACAAACTTCTCATACAACAACATCAAGAACAGGAGCATTGAGTAGCAAGAGGTGGAATAGCCTCGAGCCATTATCAGAATATCAATCTGGGACATTAAATACCCCTTACAACAACAACCTGAACATAGGAGCAGGGAGGGAGGGGGGAAAGAGAGGGGGTGGGGGAAGCAGCTCTACAAGACATTCTTAGGCATAATCAATTTATTTATGGTGTAGGTGTCGGTATCTGGGGGAGGGCCGTTGCATAAAGGGAAGTGGCCCACGGGTGCCATTGTTTAAGTCTCACCGTTCTCTTCTCTAGGTTGGGGGCCAAGTTGGTTTCGTATAGCCAGTGTAGGTTGATCCTCTCAATTAGATCTCTTTTTGTAGGGGGGCTCACCGACCTCCACTTGTATGCCACACAGTACCTGCCAGCTATGAGAATGTGAGAAATGATGTTTTTTAAAAGATCCGGGATCCCATCTAAGCCAATGTGTAGCACCGCTAAGGTTGGGTTTGGAGAAAGGCGGAGACTAGTAACCTCATGGATTAGATTGAACACCTCCTGCCAGAAGTTAGATAACTTAGGGCAAAACCACCACATATGACATAAGGTGCCCCTGTGGTTGCAGCCCCTCCAGCACAGTGGTGACACATGTGGGGAAAAAGAAGCCAGTTTAGTAGGGGAGTTGTACCACCTCAGATGAACCTTTTTTAATTGCTCTATATGATTGAGACAAGAAGAGAACTTGTGGATCCATTTTGAGGCCGCGAACCATTCTTGCGGCGGAAGCGGAGAAGCTAGATCTTTTTCCCATTTGAGCATATACGGCAATTGTTTGTCCGGTTGTGGGGAGTTTAGCATATTATGGATATATGAAAGGCCTTTGATTTTGCTATTTTGAAAGAATTTTTTAATTGAGGCGTGGTCAGCTGTCGTGGGAGCCGGGAGATGAGGAGCGGACTGAAGAAAGTGACGTATTTGAAAAAACTGGAAAAGACTGTGTCGGGGAAGGTTAAATTTATCACACATTTCTGAGTACGGGAGTAGGACGCCTTCTCTATAGAGATCTGCTAGGGTGATTGGACCTCCACGTGTCCAGGCGGCAAGATTCAAGTTCGGAATGAAGGCTTCTAGCGATCTAAGGGGAATGCTGGGACCTAAAGCATGTGACACTGGCTTGCTCCACAAGGACCAAGCTTTCTTTAGAGCTGCTGTGGTGGGTAGAAGATCGCCGGGGGGCGAAGGGGTTAGGAGCAGGGAGTCTATGAATTGTTTAGGGGAGTGGACCTGTGCCCAGGTGTACTCAATCTGTAACCATCTTAAGTCTGAATCATTCCTCCACCAATCTCGAGCCGGTTCCAGGATAGCGGCTCTGTGGTATGTTAGAATATTAGGAATACCCATTCCTCCACCACTTAACGGGGCATGCATGCATCTCAGGGCTATTCTAGGTTTTTTCCCAGCCCATATAAATTTACTCATTAGCGAATGAATTTTGGTGAGATACCGTTGCGGAATTGTTAGGGGCAGGCACCGAAGTAAGTAGATAATTTTTGGGAGGCAGATCATTTTAAAGGTCTGCATTCTCGCCACCCAAGAGAGCGGGAGAAGAGAAAGGCGAGTAAGTTCTCTATCCAGTGAGGTGTGCAGGGTCAGCAGATTTTTCCGGATCACGGAGTGTAGCGGGGCCAGTATAATACCCAGGTAGGGGATACCCTCGTCTTCCCATTTGAAAGGGTAAAGATGAGAAAGAGTGGCTCTAGTTGAGGCGGGTAGGAAGAGCGGAAAAATTAAGGACTTGGTAATATTAAGCTTGTAATACGAGACTTGAGCGAAGGAGGACAGGATCTCCATTACGTGTTTTAGGGACACCTCTACATTAGTGCAGGATAAAATCACATCATCCGCATATAGACTGATCACATGGTTTGTACTCCCCACTCGAATCCCCGAGATCCGAGGGCATTCACGGATAGTCTGCGCCAGAGGCTCTATAGCAAGGGCATAGATGATAGGGGAGAGCGGACACCCCTGGCGTGTCCCATTGGATAATTCAAAACTCCGAGATATAAATCCGGATGCCAGAACTTTGGCGTTAGGGTTAGAGTATAGTGCCATTATGGCGGTAAGTATGGGGCCTTCAAATCCAAACTTGGCCAGTACAGATTTCAGATATCCCCAGTGCACCCTGTCAAACGCCTTCTCTGCGTCCAAGGACAGGAATACACTGGGAATTTTCCTCCCCTCAGCCACCGCAATCAGGTCCAGCATACGTCTCGTCCCATCTTTCGCCTGCCTCCCCGCCACAAACCCCACTTGATCCGGGGAAATCAGTGATGGAAGGACTTTATGTATTCTAGCTGAGATTATTTTGGCGTACAATTTTAAGTCGCAGTTTAGGAGGGATATTGGCCTGAAGTTTCCTGGTGATGTAGGGGGTTTTCCTGGCTTTGGCAGGGTAGTTATAATGGCCTCTAGATTATTTGGTGAAATATCTGCTGTGGCTCGCCAAGAGGAGAAAAGTCTCAGGAGGAAAGGAGACAGGGTTTCAGTGAATTGCCTATAATAGGAGTTAGTGAGGCCGTCTGGGCCTGGAGCTGAATTTCTTTTGGCTGTGATCACCGCCTGGCGAACCTCTTCCAGGGAGAAAGGGGAATTTAGTTGCTCTAGATGTACTGTAGATAACCGAGGAAGATTAATATTGTTTAAGAAGGAATTAATTGCCGATTGGGTAGGCTTTGGGGCAGTGGGGTCATTTTTAAGGTTGTAGAGAGACTGATAAAAATCAGCGAATGCATTGGCTATTTCCGTTGGGTTGCGTATTGTGGCATTAGAACCCGTCACGAGGTATTCAATTTTGTTTTGCATTTCTCGTTTTTTAACCCTCCTGGCTAGTAAGGCACCCGCCCTGTCACCCATCATATAGTACCGCTGTTTGAGGGATCTTAAATTTTTCTCATAGTCTACCATCAGCAATTGGCGGAGCTGTGTTCTTAGTTTCCTGAGTTCGTCAGATGTTGACATGTTTGGGGCAGATTTATTGTGGGCTTCTAAAAGCGCTATGTGGGACAGTAGAGCTTTGGAAGTTGCCTGACGCCTCCTTTTCTCCCTAGTGGCAATTTTGATGAATGACCCCCTAATAAAGGCCTTGTGTGCAGACCATAGCGTTTCCTCTGTCACCTCCTTGTTGTCATTAAATTTAAAAAACTCTGCGAGGTCGGCCTGCAACTCCTCAGAGATTTGTCTACAGGCCAGGAGGGAGTCATTCATGCGCCACCGGGTAAAAACGGGTGTGCGGCTTTGCTCCTGGACTGTCAGGTATATGGGGGCATGGTCCGACCAAGTTATAAGTCCAATTTTTGAATCTGAGCAATCCAAAATAAGTGAGCTTTCAACCAGAAAGTAGTCCAATCTGCTGTATGAGGTGAACCGAGGTGAGAAGAATGTGTAGTCCCTCTCGTTTGCATGTTGGTATCTCCATATATCATGGAGATGCCTTTCTGAAATTATTGTGCTCATTTCCTTCCTCTTTACAGCAGTATTGGAGCAATCCAGAGTGCTGGACATTAACATGTTAAAATCCCCGCAGATTATTTGCTTACCCTCTGTAACGGATGAAAGCTTGGAAAGAAACCTCCGCAGAAAGCTGATCTGACCAGAGTTGGGGGCGTAAAGGGTTGCAATAGTATACTTAGATCCATTTATGGAGCAATTAATAATGGCGTATCTACCTTCAGGGTCTAAATGTTGGGAATGTAGTGTGAACGCAACAGTATTTTTTACACAAATGAATACTCCAGCCTTTTTTTTTTTCCCACAAGCCAGCAGTATGAAAGGAAATTTAGCATTATTTAACCTGTGTGAGTCCCCCTGGAGGAGATGAGACTCTTGACCACAAATCACGTCACATTTGGATTTAACCACTTCCCGCCAAAACATGGATCTCTTGGCCGGCGAGTTCAGGCCCCTAACATTTATAGACATACAGTTCAGTACCATTGTACATGAAAAAAAGTCTCTTGTCTAGAGCTGCGGGGGGAGAAAGGAAGGTTAGGCAGGAAAGAGGTAACACTGACAACATTAACATCACTAACATTACTGATGTAGGGAGCATCAGTCCACATAGAAAAAAGCCCAAAAAGGGGGCCTGCGGTATGGTGGAAATGTACCGCCATGGGGGCTCAGGGTCCTGGTTGAACAGAACCAGCGGACCTTAAAAGTAGCAACTAAGTCTCAGCCACGACTCAGACATATCACATAACTCACGCGACGGACCAATCTTCATTCACTTTATCCCTTTGGGATGATCCTGTGGCTCTTGGAGATCTGGCCGGGAGATTTGCCATGTTCCATGAGGATAGGAGCTTTGCCAACTGTTGTGGGGAATGGCAGACGTGGGTGTTTCCTGCACGGAAAAGCAGGATCTTTACAGGGAAACCCCATCTATAGGATATAGCTTCATCCCTGAGAATGTTGGTATAAGGGGCAAATTCCCTCCTTTTTGCCAGGGTTCCTGCAGACAGATCCGGAAAAATGGACAGGTGCTGGAATTGCTCAGACAGAGGCGGCCTCCTTCTCAGGGCTTGCAGCAGGGCTTCTTTGGTCTTGTAAAAGTGCAGGCGAGCCAAAGTGTCCCGGGGGGCATCAGCACTGAGGGATTTAGGCTTAGGGACTCTGTGTATTCTGTCCACCAGGAAATCAGTTGCAGACAGGTCTGGGAGCAGCTCCTGCAGCAAGGAGCCTAGAAAGCTCTGCAGCCCCTTGTCTGGTATGGCCTCTGGAATTCCTCTGATTCTTATGTTGTTTCTGCGGGACCTGTCCTCTAAATCCAAGACCTTGGTATGGAGCTTTTGCACTTGTTCCTCCAGTGCTGCATTGGCATCAATGAGGCTATTGTGTGACTTTGTCAGCTCCTGCATTTTAGTTTCAATGTGTGCTGTGCGACTGCCTATGGCAGTGATATCTCCCCTCAGCTCAGCCACCATATCTTTCCAATCCTGCTGCAGTGATGAGCGGAGGGCACTGAGCAGTTTCTGCATGGTACCTTTGGTAAGCGGTATATCTGCAGCGTCTGTGTCCAAGTCTGGGCCTGCTGTGGATCCCCTCCTGGATGAGCGTGAGGAAGCTGTGGAGGATGCTGCTGCCATTTTCCCTCGTCCCGTGCTGGAGAAGAAGTCTGTAACTTTCGCCGGGGACGGCTTCTTCTGGGACTTTCCCCTTGGCATGCCACGTTCCTGGGTACCTCCGCAGCACTTTCCCCCCGTGTGCAGAGAGATTGGTGCCACTGGTGAGCCGCAGTGAGCCGGTTAGGAGTCGAGGTGGCTGGAGCTCAGCAGCTAGGTGACCGGTGCCATTAGCAAGCAGGCCACGCCCCCCTACAACAAAATATTAAGTTAAGAGTACCATCATTTCTGTCCAGGCCTATTTCATGAGTTGTATTTTTTTCAAATTCTGTGGAAGCAGAAAAGCAATGTCTGACTTTCATTTGTTCATTTTCATAGATTTTTTATTTATTATTACTTTTGTCAGATTCAAGTTTTTTCTGTGACCATTGTGGGTTTACTTACCTAGAGTCCTATCAAATCATTTGCCTTTATTAAAGCGAGTATAAATAATTCCTAAGTCAAAATAGTCACTAACTTAATGGTTTATGAAACCCTTCTGGCTCCAAATTATAGATGTTAAACCGATTTTATCTGCTCTTGACCGTTATTTTAATGAAAATAACTCATTTACACAAAACATAATATGGGGTGCCATGAAGGCCTATTTAAGGGGTATAGTGAAACAAGCTAATACCAGATCTAAAAATAAGATTGTACTGTTTGTTACGCCCCAGAGGGGTACTGGGAGTGGACCCACTGGACCACAGGTGAAACTTCAGCTTACCCTGACATAGGAGGAGCTTAACTAAGTACCTACCAGGTATTCGCGTGAACCTCAGATGGACTTGGCTGGTGGTAGATGCCAGGGGCCATTCCCAGGGCAGAGTCCAGGACTGTAGCAGCTGATCCCCAGGGCAGGTACAGTCTCTAGTGCAGGCAGGTGCAGCCAAGACAGCTGATGCAGACTGGACGACTGAGGCAGGCAGGTACGGAGGGTATGTCAAATACTGACAGGTATAGGAAGGTGAGCACAGGTATAGGTAACAGGAACAGGATGCACAGGATCTGACAACTAGCTAGTAAGCAGACAGTAAACTGACTAAACTAAACACATTGCTCAGGCACCTCCTGTGAGGGGAGGATGCCTTAAGTACCTAGTGCCTCTCAGCCATAGGTTGAGAGGCACTTCCGGGTAGTAGGGAGGCTGACCCTTTAAGGGCATAGAAGGAGCTTGGGAGCAGGAGCCAGCAGGAGAACATGTGGATGGCTGGGTAAAGGTGGGGGAGGGTGCAGTGTGGCTGCATCAGTGAGTATGTCGGCATCCCTGCAGGGACGCTGACGTTACAGTACCCCACCCCATATGCCCCCACTTCACCAGGCCTGAAAGAAATTTCTGCTCCAGAATGACGTCTTCAGAATTTACGGGTATAGGAATGGCTGATGGAAGGGGTAGACAGAATGGTGGTGCTTGAAGGGGCTTTTTTCCAGGCCCCTGAATGGCATACAGAACTGGTCTCCATAGAAGTCATCTCAAAAGCTTCAGGGACACATTTGAATTCCTCTCTCATCTTGTTGAGATCAACAGCGATAGACTGACAGGAAGGAAGCAGAACCAGATGCCAAGGGAGGAATGTCTTTAAAGACAAGGATGGATGAGCACTTATCAGGCACTTTTTGTGGAAATTCTGCCCCCACAGAGCACCTCTCCATATTTCCAGTCCAGAACAGGCTCGTGGATTCGAAGCCAAGGCAGACCCAAGAGAAGTGGGCAAGACGGGTTTGGAAGCACAAGGAAGGAAATCTTCTCCGAATGCAACGTTCCAATGCATAGTTCCACTGGTTCAGAAAGAAAGCATATTTGTTCAGACAGGAGTCGTCTATTGACAGATGACACCATCAAGGGATTCTGAAGGCATTGGATGGGGATCTCGTACCGATCCACCACAGCCTGTTATATGAAGTTTCCAGCAGATCCAGAATCAAGGTGGGCCATCTCAGAGAACTGAATCCCTCTATACTATACCAACACTGATAGAATCAAAGTAGAAGAGGGAATATTCTCGCTTAGGGTAGCCCTTCCTACCGAACCAAGGCAAGAGAGTCCCAGCCTCACGGGACAAGCATGGATGAAGTGTTCTGCTCCACCGCAGTAGAAACACAGCTCCATGGCTTAACGATGTTCTCGTCATTGCTCGGACATCTTGATAAATCAAACTGCATTGGATAGACAGCTGGAGAGGAAACTGAAAACTCGGAAACCAAGGCCTTTGTAGGGATGAAGTAGCAGGAATATCACAGCCTACCAGTTCACCTTAATCCTCCCAGATAGGCCTTACCAAAAGGCATCCACTAGCGCCTGATTATTTCATCCCAGTTCTGCAGAGAGGGTGCAGAATTGAACCGCATACTGGCACACAGTCTGAAGTTTTTTATGTAGCTGCAAAAAAGAGGCTGCAACAGAAGCATCACAGCCCACCGGCTCATCAAAAACTTTCTGGAAAGCCTCCACGAAGTCCAGGATGTCAGCGATAACCAATTCTCTTCTCTCCCACAGGTGGTTGACCGAGGCACGGGCCTCCCCACCAAGGTGCGACATCAAGAATGCCACTTTGGCCCAGTATGAAGAAAACTGGTGGGTCAACAGTTCAAATTGCAGGGTGCACTGGTTAATGAGCTCCTGGCATTGCTTTGGGTCGCCATCAAAACGTGATGGAGCAGAAGATGAGGCACACATGCTGTTGGTACTGGAGCTGCAGGATGGGGTGGATGCAGATGTGACAACCAGACTTAAGTCATTAAAATGGGTGTTCACAGACATCTCCTGGTACAACGCTGGAAGCAAAAGGGTGTCTGAGTCAGTGGGATCCATGGCCTGAGCAAAACGCTTGCCAGGAGGACGAGCCGGCGTAGACCCACTGGAACCCAGAAGGAACCCAGGCTTACTCTGATGTGAGAGGGGATTATCTAAGTGACTACTGGGTATTTACCAGAGCCTCAGATGGTGATGATGGGCTTTGCTGCCAGTAGACACCAGGTGCCACACCCAGGGCAGTGTCCAGAACTCTAGCAGCTTGCCCCCTTGCACAGGCTCCGGTACGGACAGGTACAGTCTCTAGTGCCGGCAGGCGCAGCCAGGATGGCTTTTGGGAGCCAGGTAGGGAGGGTATGGCAAGTGTAGCGGGGTGGGGGTCCCCCAGGACGACAAAGAGGCAGTGACCCAAAACAGTCCGATCCAAACAGCTTTATTGTCTGCGCTGTACAGGTAAAGTCATCCGGAACACAGCCGGGTTGTACACCGTCCATACGGGTCCCCGTCACACAGGCACCCCTTGCTGTAGGAGACGATCTTATGATACCCCGTTCTGCTCTTCCCGGGGTGTCCACAGACCTGTGTTATAGTTCCACACAGGCCTGAGCTCTCCTCAGCTTCCTGCTCTGCATCTTACAAAGCAACTCTGCCCCACCCAGGCCTTTACAAAGAGCTTTTAAACGAGAACCGTGGCCATGAGCCACCTGCATAACCCGGCCTGGAGGTTACTGGACTGACCACTATGTAGGGCTCTAATATGTTTCTGTATGCATTTTGGGAGATACGTACCGTCCTTCACATATCAATGGCCCCACTCTCTCACATACCCCCCCCTACGTTCAAACCCGAGGGGATGAACGAATGCTCCCAAACAGGCCGCCCGAGACAGGGCATCGGCATTGCACTGGGACGAACCGGCCCGATGTTCTACCGTAAAACTGAAATTCTGAAGGGACAGGAACCAGCGGGTGACCCGGGCATTCCGTTCCTTCGCATTTCTCATCCAGACGAGGGGCGCGTGGTCCGTTACCAACCAAAACTGTCGCCCAAGCAAATAATAGCGCAGGGACTCCAAGGCCCATTTAATAGCCAAGCACTCCTTCTCCACTACGCTATAATTCCTTTCTGCCGGGGTAAGTTTCCAGCTCAAATAGGTAACCGGATGCTCAGTTCCGTTCACCTCTTGCGAGAGTACGGCCCCCAGACCCACCTCGGAGACATCCGTTTGCACCAGGAAGGTGTTACCGAAATCGGGGCTTATGAGGACCGGTTGACCACACAAGGCCGTCTCCATGGACTGAAACGCTTCCTCAGCCTGAGGGGTCCAGCGTACCATAGCCACCTTCTTACCCTTCAACAGCTCGGTCAAAGCCACTGTTCTCCCGGCAAAGTCTGGTATAAACCGCCGGTAATACCCGACAATGCCGAGGAACGCTCTCACCTGTTTAGTGGACACTGGTCTGGGCCACTTTTGGATGGCCTCTATTTTATTTACTTGAGGCTTGATCACCCCGCGGCCAATCACGTAGCCCAAATAGCGGGCTTCCTCCTGACCGATTGCACATTTTTTTGGGTTTGCGGTCAATCCTGCCGCCCGCAGAGAGTTAACGACGGCCTGGACCTGGGACAAGTGGGCCTGCCAGTCGGTACTGAAGATGATGATGTCATCTAGATAGGCGGATGCGTACTTCTGATGGGGTTCCAACACTATGTCCATCAGTCTTTGGAAAGTAGCCGGGGCTCCATGTAAACCAAAAGGCAAGACAACATAGTGATAGAGCCCCTTTGGTGTAATAAAGGCCGTTTTTTTCCTTGGCTGACTCTGTCAGTGGCACCTGCCAATAGCCTTTGGTAAGGTCAAGCGGCGTGAAATATTGAGCCTTTCCCAACCGTTCAATAAGTTCGTCCACCCGGGGCATAGGGTAAAGGTCAAAGTTGGAAACCTCATTCAATCTCCGGAAGTCATTGCAGAAACGTAGCGACCCATCGGGTTTTGGAATCAGCACAATGGGACTAGCCCAATCACTCTTTGATTCCTCGATCACCCCTAGGGTAAGCATCTGTTTCACCTCTGCTGCAATGGCTTGTCTCCGGGCCTCGGGCACCCGGTACAGTTTCATACGCACCTTTACCCGAGGCTCGGTGACAATGTCATGTTGGATAACCGAAGTACGGCCGGGTATCTCGGAAAACACATCCGAGTTCTGCTGTACCAACTTCCGAACTTTCCGACGCTGCGGTTTAGTGAGGGTGTCGCCTAAGTGTACCCCCCCTTCGGTTCCCAGGATGGGTGGCCCTACAGGTTCCGCACAGGGACCCACCGGTGTTACTCCCGTCACCATACAGTCACGGTCTTTCCAGGCTTTAAGCAAGTTAACATGATACAATTGTTCCGGCTTCCTCCTCCCCGGCTGGTATATTCGGTAGTTCACCTCCCCCACCTTTTCTCGAACCTCATACGGCCTCTGCCATTTGGCCAACAGTTTACTCTCGGCAGTGGGCACCAAAACCAAGACCCGATCCCCTACATTAAAAGATCTGATGGTGGATCGTGTGTTATAAGTGCGCCTTTGTGCCCCTTGTGCCCTTGTTAAATGTTCTTTTACAATAAGCAAAACCGCTGCGATGCGGTCCTGCATTAGAGCCACATGTTCAATCACACTTTTATATGGGGTGGGCTCCTGTTCCCATTTTTCCTTGGCTACGTCCAGCAAGCCCCTAGGGTGTCTGCCATAAAGCAACTCGAATGGTGAAAAACCCGTCTCGGCACCTCTCGGAGCGCAAACATAAGAGCATGTCCCAGTCCCTCCCGTCCTTGGCAACCACTTTTTTTAGCATGGACTTAAGGGTTTTGTTGCACCGCTCGACCAGCCCATCGGTTTGCGGATGGTACACCGATGTGCGCAGGTGCTTTATTTTCAACAGTTTACATAATTCTTTTGTCACCTTGGACATAAACGGGGTCACCTGGTCAGTAAGGATCTCCCTTGGTAACCCAAGACGACAAAACATGGCAAATAACTCCCGAGCAATAAGCTTCGCGGAGGTATGGCGCAGCGGAATGGCCTCTGGATAGCGTGTGGCATAATTCACAACCACCAAAATATGTTGGTGACCACGTGCCGATTTTACCAGGGGCCCTACCAGATCCATTGCAATCCGTTCAAAAGGTTCCTCTATAATTGGAAGAGGCACCAATGGACTCCGGAAACTCGCAATGGGCGAGGTCAGTTGGCAGTCTGGGCAGGATTCCCAGAATTTCCGTACATCTGCGTACACTCCCGGCCAAAAGAATCTCTGTAAAGTACGCTCTTGTGTCTTGGTAACCCCTAAGTGTCCCCCGAGGGGGTGTGTGTGAGCCATGTTAAGCACTGCCTGACGATGGGATTGTGGCACGACCAGTTGTTCTACTATCTCTTACCTGCTTTTGTCTATTCGGTAGAGTAAATCATTATAAACCGCCATGCGGGGAAAGACAACTTCTGCCCCTGGTTGTTGGGCCACCCCATTCACCTCTTTTACATTCCCCCACGCCTGGGAGAGGGTAGGATCCCTTAGCTGTGTCGTCCCGAAGGCCTCCCGGGACGTTTCCAGCTCCGGGATCGCTACAGTCTCTTCACTTTCTCCTGCCAACACTTCTAGTGGACTCCTGTCAGGTTCTCCCCCTGTCCCAAGGTCGGCGATCCCTACAGCAGGTATCCCCGACTCGGGATCATCGGGTTCCGCACCCAGATTCATTTTTGCCTGGGAAAAAGTATTATTTCTCCCCCACAGGTACCAAAACAACGGAAAATCCCTTCCCATCACTACCCCGTATGGTAGAGTTTTCACCACTCCTACCACATGCGTCATGTCTCCACACGGAGTGGAGAGGCATACTTCTGCTGTTGGATATTTGCGGAGCTCACCATGTATACACACAATCCCAACCTCCCTCTCCGTGGACTCCGACCCCGCAACCAGCGACCCATGAATGAGGGTCACTATACTGCCCGAATCCAAAAGGGCCTCTGCCCGATGTCCATTAACATACACATGACAGAGAGGAGGTTCAAGAATAGGGCGTGTAGCATACACCGTATTAGCATACATAGACATTTGGCGTGTGTACCCACAATCCATGGACTCCGTAATCAACGGGCAATAAGCGGCGATATGGGCGGGCCCTTGACATCTCCAGCACTTCATAGCGGTGGCCCCACCAGTTTTTGTTACTATTCTTGGGGGGAACTAGTCTTTTGCCACTCTCAGTGTGGGTTGCCCCCTCGATATGGGCTTGGTTTTTGTTGTTCACCAGCGCCGTACGTGTCTCTCGGCCAGGGTCCTGTGGCCACCGGGCCTGACGCACTGGGGCAGAATCTCGTATAAAGTCCTGTGTGGCGGTATATCGCTCAACTAAACTCACCACCTGGTCCAGGTTACCCGGGTCTCCTTGCCCCACCCAACGTTGAATACCGACTGGCAGAGTCCGCACCAACCGGTCGACCACCACCCTTTCCACCATCTGGGCTGGAGACAACACCTCCGGCTGTAACCACTTTTTAACCAGTTGTAGTAAGTCATATGCCTGAGACCTGGCCGGACAGGTCTCCACATAGGCCCATGAGAACACTCGCTGAGCCCTCACGTAGGTATTGACCCCCAGACATGCAAGGATCTCACCTTTCAATTTCTTGTAGTCCAGGGCATCCTCCCGGCTGAGGTCAAAGTAGGCTTTCTGGGCGTCCCCAACCAGGAATGGAGCCACCACTTCCGCCCACTGGCCTGCCGGCAGTTTTTCCTGCTCCGCTGTGCGTTCAAACACCGTAAGGAAAACCTCCACGTCATCCTCCAGGCTTAGTTTCCGCAGGGCAGAGCGGACCCTGTCTCGGGGCACCCGTCGGTCGGAGTCAGTTGCTGCCGGTGTCTCACGCAGGGCCGCAATCTGCTGCCGTAGCAATGCGTTCGCCTCTTGTTGTTGTCGCTGGGTCTCCTGATGCTGCCGCCGGGATTCCTGATGCTGCCGCTGGGATTCCTGGTGCTGCTGCTGGAACAGACCCAATTGCTCCTGTTGCTTTTGCTGAATTGTTACCAACTGCCGCAGAAGCTCCTCCATGTTATCAGCCGGTTTATACTGTAGCGTAGCCGGCCTAATTATGGACATGCAGAGCCGTCACAGTCTTCAGCTGGTAGTCAGGCCTGCTTCCAGTGGTGCAGCGGTGGGGTATACCTCAATGCTCCATGCCCGCATTCTCCACCATACTGTAGCGGGGTGGGGGTCCCCCAGGACGTCAAAGAGGCAGTGACCCAAAACAGTCCGATCCAAACAGCTTTATTGTCCGCGCTGTACAGGTAAAGTCATCCGGAACACAGCCGGGTTGTGCACCGTCCATACGGGTCCCAGTCACACAGGCACCCCTTGCCGTAGGAGACGGTCTTACGATACCCCATTCTGCTCTTCCCGGGGCGTCCACAGACCTGTGTTATAGTTCCACACAGGCCTGAGCTCTCCTCAGCTTCCTGCTCTGCATCTAACAAAGCAACTCTGCCCCACCCAGGCCTTTACAAAGAGCTTTTAAACGAGAACCGTGGCCATGAGCCACCTGCATAACCCGGCCTGGAGTTTACTTGACTGACCACTATGTAGGGCTCTAATATGTTTCTGTACGCATTCTGGGAGATACGTACCATCCTTCACATATCAATGGCCCCCCTCTCTCACACAAGGCAGGGTACAGGTAACAGGGAAAGGATACATGGGACCTGACAACTAGCTAACAAACAGACAGTAAACTAACTAAACTGAACACGTTGCTCAGGCTCCTCCCCTAAAGGGAGGATGCCTTAAGTACCTGGTGCCTTTCAACCATAGGCTTAGAAGCACTTCTGGGTAGCAGAGCGCTGGCTCTTTATGAGGAGGGAAGGGGCATGCACCCTAAGCCCACTCCCAGAAGACCTGTGAGGCGTGCACAGGCCCCGGGAGCAGGATACGGCAGGAAAACACGTGGGCAGCTGTGGAGATTCTGAGAAGGGTGAAGTCTAGCTGCAGTGGGGAGTATGTCGGCGTCCCTGCAGGGAGAAAGGCGTTACATTGGGGAGTTCCTTCAAGATAGAGTTAAATCTATGGAAGAGAAATAAGTTTTAACAGTCACAATAGAAGACTTGTTGGTTTGAAAACAGGCGCAAGAGACAAGAGGCATATAATTCACATCTTAAGGCCTCTTTCACACGTACGTGCCTCCGGTACATGTTTGGCAGTTTTCTCACGTACCGGAGACACGTACACACGTGGACTTATGTATTCCTGATGTTTTGGACACACGTAAGTATTTTCGAACGGAACGTGTGTCCATTCCGTACTTACGTGTGTCCGTGTGTTTCTCACACCGACATGTCCATTTTTTTCCGGCATCACGGGTGTCACACGGAATGCAAATGTATCACACGTAACATACACGGACCACACGGATGTGTTCCGTGTGATACGCACTGGAGAAAAGACATGTGTCTGCGAGAAAAAAAACAAAACATTACTCACCTTCTCCTGCCCTCCTGTCTCTGCCGCTTCTGTCACTTGCTGCCGACCGCCGCTCATTATGCTCATTGAATATTCACTTCACTGCGGGCGGAAGCTGCAGCAGCGGGGAGTCGGCAGGACAGGAGACCGAAGTTCAGCACCACGGACAGCAACGCCAGGGACAGGTGAGTAGAAAGTTCCCGTTCTCTGTGTGTTATCACGGAGAATACATTTAGGCCATGCACACAGCACACCGAGGGCAATACGCACCTCTGACACGTCCATGAAAAACGTGCGTGTTTTTCAGGGATGTGTGAAAGAGGCCTAAAGAAGAGGCTAAAAATAAAAGGTATGTTCTATCAGCAAGGATTCTTTGAGGAAGAGGAAAAAGTGGAACACTTGCTTACTCTAATAGCTAGCGTTCAGTCAGAGATATTTTTGTAGGGGTTTTAAGGGACAAAGAGAGCACACTGTTTAATCTGTCTGATCAGCTATTAAATGTTTTTTTTTTTTTATTAAGATCTGTAGAGTTCTAAAATCTACTTTACTAGTGTTCAGATTCTGTTGTTTATGGAGGAAATTGATTTCCCCAGTCTTTTTGAGGCTCATCAAAAATATTTGAGCAATCCACTTCAATTGGAAAAGTTGTAGGTAGCGATGGCCTGATAACAAGTCACAGGAATCGAATAGGCTTCCCACTGAGATTTATTTATATATATATATATATATATATATATATATATATATATATAAAAGACATTTGGGAATATGCTGTTGCTTCAGCTATTAAGTGCCTTCCAAGAGGCTTTTAAAGAGGGGGCGCTACCGCGCTGAATGCAAGATACAGAGATGGTAGTTATACTCAAAGCAAGCAAGCACCACTGCTTCCCGACTCCTACAGACCCGTATCTTTGTGAACAACAGATAGTAAGATAATAGCAAAAGTCTTATCTACCAGACTTAATAATGTTATATCCACTGTGGTGCATAGAGATCAATCTGGATTTATGCCTGCTGGATCCACAGCTGTTACCATTCTGCATTTACACCTTAAACTTCCAAGGAGTTTGACGCTATTGAGTGGGCGTTCTTATGGGCAGTGTTGCCCCCTGTCTCCCCAGCTCTTTGCACTGGCCATTGAACCTCTAGAGGCAATTATTAGGACTTGGAGTCATTCGGGCATAGAAGGTTTTTGCAGAGGGAACGTAGGGAAGAAGGTGGCACTCTACAGTGATGATATTCTGCTCTTTCTGGCAAGAGCTTCTACCACTTTACTCATAACAATGGAAACTAAGGAGAGATTTGGGAAATACTCAGGCTTGGTGATTAATTGGAGTAAATCAGCCTTTTTCCCATTAGATAATGGAGACAATGTGCCACGCTACACTGGTCCAGGTTTATAAGTCGTCTCTAAATTAAAATACTTGCGCAATAACATAACAGCACAAGAAAACGAAAAACAACTATGAAAGATCAGATCTTACCCAGAATCTTACGAAGTTTAAATATACTGTAAGATAAGCATCTGGTCAAAGCTACCATTCTCAGTGGTGGGATATACCAACCTAATTAAAATGATTTGGAGGCCTCAGATGTTATACTTTTCGTACTGATGGAACAGGGGCTCCTAAACTGGCCCTCAGACTCGAGACCTTGCGCTGTCAATTATCTCGGAGTTAAGTTTGATGGTCTGAGCCCTGATCTTAAGCAGGCTTTACACGCTGTGATCTCGCTAGCGAGATCACAAGCGATCGTACCCGCCCCCGTCGGTTGTGCGACACGAGCAAATCGCTGCACAACCTTGCTTACCCCCGTCACATGCACTTACATGCCCTGTGACGTCGCTCTGGCCGGTGATCCACATCCATTCTAAGGGGGCGGGTCCTACAGCGTCACACGGCAGGCGGCCAATGGAAGCGGAGGGGCGGAGATGAGCGGACGTAACATCCCGCCCACCAACTTCCTTCTGCATTGCCGGTGGAGGAAGGTAAGGAGATGTTCGGCGTTCCTGCGGTTTCACACACAGCGATGTGTGCTGCCGGAGGAACGACGAACAACATCGCTAACATGCAGAGAACGATTGTTTGTTTCAGGACGACCTCTCCGCGGCAAACGATTTTGCCTGCTTTTGCGATCGTTTAAGATCGCTCGAACGTGTCACACACTGCGATATCGTTAATGACGCCGGATGTGCGCCACTAACGACGTGACCCCAACAATAATTCATTAACGATATCGCAGCGTGTAAAGCCCGCTTTACTCTCCTCCACCTGGGAGTGGGTCGGAAACCCAATAAAACCCCACAGAAAAGACACGGACGATGGAGAACAAAACCTCATACACACTGCACTCAAACAAAAATGGGAGACAATATGTGCACACTGGAATAAAAAAATGGGTAGGGAATAAACTCAGAACAGGGGAACGTTCACACCACGCAGAACCACAAATGTAGTTCACCATGAACGGAACAACCACTGACACCGTGCTCTCTGGAGCTATGCTGAAGTTATCGTTGGTGACTACCTACTACATTTCCCAGCTTTAAATAGGAAGAGACCAGCTGTGGATGGTAATTAGTAACCCAGCTCTTAGAAAAGTTGCACACTGCTCCAAAAAAGGATTAAGGCTAAGACCCCACTTTGCTTTTTACCTGCTTTTTACCTGCTTTTTCAACTGCAGCATTTAATGCCAAAATGGATGTGTTCTGCTCTTCAAGCTTAGTCTATGGGAATTTGGCTTTCTAAACCCCACTATGCAGTTCAAACTGCAGCCTTTTTGTGGCAGAAATTTGGGCAAAAACTCTGCTTTGCAGTTCTAAACGCAAATGGCAAAAACAATTGACATGTCAAATTTCTGCCACAAAAAGGCTGCAGTTTGAACTGCATAGTGGGGTTTAGAAACCCAAATTCCCATAGACTATGCTTGAAAAGCAGAACACATCCATTTTGGCATTTAACGCTGCAGTTGAAAAAGCAGATAAAAAGGCAGGTAAAAAGCAAAGTGGGATCTTAGCCTAATTCCTGCTTGGCTGGAAGCAGTGAAACAACTCAGTCGGCGCCCAGCAAATCTGAGCACTTAAGAGACCAGGTTGCCTGTCAGACTCTGCAATGTGAACAGAGTCCGATGACATAGAAGTAATATGCGTGTGCGGACCCGGACAGTGCATGTCAACAACTCCCCTTTTTGGATATCCCAGAGATAATTGTTTTAAATGTTAAATTAACAGTTGGTTCAGGGAGTTGATTTAGGGAAAGCAGACTAAATGAATTAAGCTGGTACTTCTACAACCAGATACAAGTAATGCAACAAATAGTGTGCTGAAAATATTAATATCCTACTGGACAGTACTTCAACATAACGTATACCCCTTAAATCAATCAAGGTACTGATTTATAGAAATTAAGTGACAGCTAAAAGTAAAAGCTAATATTTTATTTATACATGGTTAAAACAATTAGAATAGCAAAAAGTTGCTTCAAAAAATTCATAATCAGGCACCGGGATCAGTATAACAAGTCAAGAATAGTATGTATATTAGAAATTACTCAGTAGTGTCAAATACATCAATACATAAACATATTAATCCCACAACTCGTAAAAAGGTGTGCCTAACAAAATAGCATATTAAGTCTATTTAGCAGCTTTAAAGTGCATCTGTTGGTCAATTAGAAATGTTTTGACCATGCGACCAGTGTAGCTAATGGCTAACATATAGATAAATGAACAAAAGAGGCTCACATTACCTTGTAGGAGAGATTGGAGTAGACTGGTCCGTATCCCCTCACCCCAAGGAGGGGAGGTGGACGTACAGTATGGCCATGAATTGAATAGCCCAATACTTGATATCAGAACAGGTACCCACAATTCCAGAATTTATAAATAAAGTCAATTGGTTACTGAACCTAGAAAAAGGGTATTCACTTGAAGAGAAATACCATTATCAAGTTCAAGAGGATATGGGCTTTGTGGATTGATGGCTCAGGTTTGGCATCAAGAGAGTTAGAGAGTTGCAGAAATATCACCTAGGTTTCTTCTGATCAATATTAATGCATATTCTAATGGTACCTTGTGCATAGCATTACATATTGTCTCCTGTGATGGTTCCCTCTTAGGCCAATGGTAATAATTTGAAATTTGGGCTCCTTCTGTATATAGGGAAATAATTATTTTTGGAAATTAATTTTTTCTCCGAACTAAGAAATATCTTTGGTAATTGACATAACTTGTTGTATTATATGTGGGGAAGGGGATAGGATTATGTTTTTTGTGTCTTTGTATGTAATGTTCTTATTTTTTGAAAATCTCAATAAACACCTGATTTAACAAAAGGGGCATTCTCATGTTATTAAAATTAGTTAGACACTATGAAAATAGGAAAGTTTGCATTTGACTTATTTTTTATATTGGCTGTTATTCTCATAGTATACAGCTAGTTTCCATGGAGCGCACATATCAGACCCTGGCCAAGTGTGCATAGTAGTTACATTCCAGGATGGGAGTTAACTCCCACTATCACAACCACTTCTCTCCAGTGCATTGATGTTTATATAGAGCAGTTAGAAGAGATCACCTTTCTCCCAAAATCTCTTAGCTCCCGACAAACTGATCTTACAAATCTGGCAAGATTGACAGCTTTTAGAGCCGGTTTCCTAAAAGGAATCTTTCACAATTTTATGCATTTTAAACTGGCCACATCATGGAATAATGGTTGCAGAGCTGAGTAAGATATAGTTTATACTTTAAAATTTCTCCTCTCCATTGTAGAGATATTAGCTTATAAAGTTTAGGTTAACTTTTTTTAACTTAAAGTTCAACCAAGTGTTATCAGACATTTGTCTGTGGGACATGTACATCTGAATGAGGTTAACCAATTTTAAGACAAAAGCATCATAAAGGGGAGAAAATGTCACGGGGATGGAACAGGGGCTCCTAGGCTGACCCTAAGACATTGACTCCTGTGCTGTCCCTTATCTCAAGGGTAGACTTGATGATAGTCAGGCTCGAGCCTCCAATGGCCCTGTCTCCTGTCCACGCCCTGATACTACTCCCCACTAAGGGAGCAGGCCAGAAGCCCAGTAATCAAAATCCCACAAATAGTCACAGATAAGGGTAAATGAAAACTTGTGCACGCTGCACTCAAACACAAAGGAGAGACAATATGGGAACTGGGGAGTAACGGAAAAAGGGGTAGGAAAAAATTCACAACTGGAGGACTCACATACCACGCTGAACCACAACTGAAGATCACCTTGCAACTTGATAGCAACAGGAACCAGGAAGCAAAAGAGCTATTTCCGGCAAACAGCCCAAGGATCCAGAACCGTATAAAGGCTGGGGATGGTGATCAGCAACCTGAGCTCACAAACCAGCAGAAATGAACTCTCGTTGAACTGGAGAGCAGTGAAGCCAGAACCAGCAAATGACCATGGCAGGCTGTGCAACTAAAGAATCCCAGGCAGTTTGTGAGACTCTGCAGTGTGAACAGAGTCCAACGCCCCATGATACCCAGCGAGTGCAACGTAGAACACCGCACGACAGAAAAGAAGACAACCTCCTCTCCTCATTGCTCTCTGAAGCCAATAAGTAGAGACACATAACTCAGCTATGCTGTATCGATACAAACCCTTCCAGATCTCATCTCACAGTGTTGTCATTTCTGACCCCCCACACTGATTACGGTGAGAAAAGATCAGCAATGCTTTGTAATTATACATATCTCAGCTCTGCATATTATATCATATCATTATACATGCTTTCATGTTAGAAACAACAAAGAGCCAGCACCAATGTGCACTAAGGCATCAAATATTCCAAACTGCATTATAAAAAAATTTTTTTGAGATTTTTGGCAAAAAATTGCAATTTCTTGAGCTGCTTCGCCACGTCACGGCAAATCTCATTTGAAGCAGTCCTACACTAAAATATTTTTATAAAATGTGCCATGCGGCCTCACATATAAATAGCAGAACTGCTCTCAGCAGCACTCACCTGGTCTATTGCAGTCCCGTACCCATGACTGAGTCATGGCTGTGGGCGGGACAGGTCCAAGCAAATGCTGCATGAAGTATATATATAGCCTGTGGACAAAGCCTGATGACCCAATGTGAACAGTCACCAAACGCCAAAATCTATACAGATGGAATACATCCCAAATTGGGGTGCATAGCAAGGTGGAGGTCAACCACCGACCAATTCAACAAAGAAACAACAAAGAGCCAGCACCAATGTGCACTAAGGCATCAAATATTCCAAACTGCATTATAAAAAAAATTTTTTGAGATTTTTGGCAAAAAATTGCAATTTCTTGAGCTGCTTCGCCACGTCACGGCAAATCTCATTTGAAGCAGTCCTACACTAAAATATTTTTATAAAATGTGCCATGCGGCCTCACATATAAATAGCAGAACTGCTCTCAGCAGCACTCACCTGGTCTATTGCAGTCCCGTACCCATGACTGAGTCATGGCTGTGGGCGGGACAGGTCCAAGCAAATGCTGCATGAAGTATATATATAGCCTGTGGACAAAGCCTGATGACCCAATGTGAACAGTCACCAAACGCCAAAATCTATACAGATGGAATACATCCCAAATTGGGGTGCATAGCAAGGTGGAGGTCAACCACCGACCAATTCAACAAAGAAACAACAAAGAGCCAGCACCAATGTGCACTAAGGCATCAAATATTCCAAACTGCATTATAAAAAAATTTTTTTGAGATTTTTGGCAAAAAATTGCAATTTCTTGAGCTGCTTCGCCACGTCACGGCAAATCTCATTTGAAGCAGTCCTACACTAAAATATTTTTATAAAATGTGCCATGCGGCCTCACATATAAATAGCAGAACTGCTCTCAGCAGCACTCACCTGGTCTATTGCAGTCCCGTACCCATGACTGAGTCATGGCTGTGGGCGGGACAGGTCCAAGCAAATGCTGCATGAAGTATATATATAGCCTGTGGACAAAGCCTGATGACCCAATGTGAACAGTCACCAAACGCCAAAATCTATACAGATGGAATACATCCCAAATTGGGGTGCATAGCAAGGTGGAGGTCAACCACCGACCAATTCAACAAAGAAACAACAAAGAGCCAGCACCAATGTGCACTAAGGCATCAAATATTCCAAACTGCATTATAAAAAATTTTTTTTGAGATTTTTGGCAAAAAATTGCAATTTCTTGAGCTGCTTCGCCACGTCACGGCAAATCTCATTTGAAGCAGTCCTACACTAAAATATTTTTATAAAATGTGCCATGCGGCCTCACATATAAATAGCAGAACTGCTCTCAGCAGCACTCACCTGGTCTATTGCAGTCCCGTACCCATGACTGAGTCATGGCTGTGGGCGGGACAGGTCCAAGCAAATGCTGCATGAAGTATATATATAGCCTGTGGACAAAGCCTGATGACCCAATGTGAACAGTCACCAAACGCCAAAATCTATACAGATGGAATACATCCCAAATTGGGGTGCATAGCAAGGTGGAGGTCAACCACCGACCAATTCAACAAAGAAACAACAAAGAGCCAGCACCAATGTGCACTAAGGCATCAAATATTCCAAACTGCATTATAAAAAAATTTTTTTGAGATTTTTGGCAAAAAATTGCAATTTCTTGAGCTGCTTCGCCACGTCACGGCAAATCTCATTTGAAGCAGTCCTACACTAAAATATTTTTATAAAATGTGCCATGCGGCCTCACATATAAATAGCAGAACTGCTCTCAGCAGCACTCACCTGGTCTATTGCAGTCCCGTACCCATGACTGAGTCATGGCTGTGGGCGGGACAGGTCCAAGCAAATGCTGCATGAAGTATATATATAGCCTGTGGACAAAGCCTGATGACCCAATGTGAACAGTCACCAAACGCCAAAATCTATACAGATGGAATACATCCCAAATTGGGGTGCATAGCAAGGTGGAGGTCAACCACCGACCAATTCAACAAAGAAACAACAAAGAGCCAGCACCAATGTGCACTAAGGCATCAAATATTCCAAACTGCATTATAAAAAAATTTTTTTGAGATTTTTGGCAAAAAATTGCAATTTCTTGAGCTGCTTCGCCACGTCACGGCAAATCTCATTTGAAGCAGTCCTACACTCAAATATTTTTATAAAATGTGCCATGCGGCCTCACATATAAATAGCAGAACTGCTCTCAG
This sequence comes from Anomaloglossus baeobatrachus, assembly GCF_048569485.1. NCBI lineage: Eukaryota > Metazoa > Chordata > Amphibia > Anura > Aromobatidae > Anomaloglossus > Anomaloglossus baeobatrachus. The sequence continues at coordinate 381,183,600 of NC_134357.1, read as the reverse complement.
CAGCACTCACCTGGTCTATTGCAGTCCCGTACCCATGACTGAGTCATGGCTGTGGGCGGGACAGGTCCAAGCAAATGCTGCATGAAGTATATATATAGCCTGTGGACAAAGCCTGATGACCCAATGTGAACAGTCACCAAACGCCAAAATCTAAACAGATGGAATACATCCCAAATTGGGGTGCATAGCAAGGTGGAGGTCAACCACCGACCAATTCAACAAAGAAACAACAAAGAGCCAGCACCAATGTGCACTAAGGCATCAAATATTCCAAACTGCATTATAAAAAAATTTTTTTGAGATTTTTGGCAAAAAATTGCAATTTCTTGAGCTGCTTCGCCACGTCACGGCAAATCTCATTTGAAGCAGTCCTACACTAAAATATTTTTATAAAATGTGCCATGCGGCCTCACATATAAATAGCAGAACTGCTCTCAGCAGCACTCACCTGGTCTATTGCAGTCCCGTACCCATGACTGAGTCATGGCTGTGGGCGGGACAGGTCCAAGCAAATGCTGCATGAAGTATATATATAGCCTGTGGACAAAGCCTGATGACCCAATGTGAACAGTCACCAAACGCCAAAATCTATACAGATGGAATACATCCCAAATTGGGGTGCATAGCAAGGTGGAGGTCAACCACCGACCAATTCAACAAAGAAACAACAAAGAGCCAGCACCAATGTGCACTAAGGCATCAAATATTCCAAACTGCATTATAAAAAAATTTTTTTGAGATTTTTGGCAAAAAATTGCAATTTCTTGAGCTGCTTCGCCACGTCACGGCAAATCTCATTTGAAGCAGTCCTACACTAAAATATTTTTATAAAATGTGCCATGCGGCCTCACATATAAATAGCAGAACTGCTCTCAGCAGCACTCACCTGGTCTATTGCAGTCCCGTACCCATGACTGAGTCATGGCTGTGGGCGGGACAGGTCCAAGCAAATGCTGCATGAAGTATATATATAGCCTGTGGACAAAGCCTGATGACCCAATGTGAACAGTCACCAAACGCCAAAATCTATACAGATGGAATACATCCCAAATTGGGGTGCATGGCACATTTTATAAAAATCATTTTAGTGTAGGACTGCTTCAAATGAGATTTGCCGTGACGTGGCGAAGCAGCTCAAGAAATTGCAATTTTTTGCCAAAAATCTCAAAAAAAAAAAAAAAAAATTTTTATAATGCAGTTTGGAATATTTGATGCCTTAGTGCACATTGGTGCTGGCTCTTTGTTGTTTCTTTGTTGAATTGGTCGGTGGTTGACCTCCACCTTGCTATGCACCCCAATTTGGGATGTATTCCATCTGTTTAGATTTTGGCGTTTGGTGACTGTTCACATTGGGTCATCAGGCTTTGTCCACAGGCTATATATATACTTCATGCAGCATTTGCTTGGACCTGTCCCGCCCACAGCCATGACTCAGTCATGGGTACGGGACTGCAATAGACCAGGTGAGTGCTGCTGAGAGCAGTTCTGCTATTTATATGTGAGGCCGCATGGCACATTTTATAAAAATATTTTAGTGTAGGACTGCTTCAAATGAGATTTGCCGTGACGTGGCGAAGCAGCTCAAGAAATTGCAATTTTTTGCCAAAAATCTCAAAAAAAAAATTTTTATAATGCAGTTTGGAATATTTGATGCCTTAGTGCACATTGGTGCTGGCTCTTTGTTGTTTCTTTGTTGAATTGGTCGGTGGTTGACCTCCACCTTGCTATGCACCCCAATTTGGGATGTATTCCATCTGTTTAGATTTTGGCGTTTGGTGACTGTTCACATTGGGTCATCAGGCTTTGTCCACAGGCTATATATATACTTCATGCAGCATTTGCTTGGACCTGTCCCGCCCACAGCCATGACTCAGTCATGGGTACGGGACTGCAATAGACCAGGTGAGTGCTGCTGAGAGCAGTTCTGCTATTTATATGTGAGGCCGCATGGCACATTTTATAAAAATATTTTAGTGTAGGACTGCTTCAAATGAGATTTGCCGTGACGTGGCGAAGCAGCTCAAGAAATTGCAATTTTTTGCCAAAAATCTCAAAAAAAAAAAAAATTTTTATAATGCAGTTTGGAATATTTGATGCCTTAGTGCACATTGGTGCTGGCTCTTTGTTGTTTCTATGCTTTCATGTTAGTAAATTAGTTGATAAGCTCTTAGTACAAGGAATGCAGGAGTGACAGCTTATCAACTAATTTACTCACATGGAAGCATGCATAATGAGTGAAGAATCTCTATACCATCAATACATCCAATATATTCATATCTAATAGGCGAAAACCATCACCCAATCACCCCTTATAAATGAACACCTATGCTACTGGATTGCCTGCTCTTCTCTGTTTTAGAACTATAGATTACCAGTTGGATGGTGAACTGTACAGTACCAACTTGTGAATTAACCAATTTAGTAGTGATGTAGTGCACTCTGGCTTAACTCCTTTGTGCTGAACAATTTTGGACCATTGTACTGTATGGCTTATAGCTTACTGCTGTAAGAGGGTGACCAGCACTCTACTGCCCGAACGTCATCACTGGTGACTAATAGTGCAAAATGCATGGTATTAATGTGTCTCAATTCCTCCCCCTGTGTATTACGGCCACAGTATCTAGTACGGCCGGCTGCCACTAGAGGTCATGGGTCCCGGGTCTCTCAGAAGGAAGGGATAGACTGGGTGATGACAGGGCAGCAGGAGTAAAACAGGGAGGGATGGTTCCCAGGATAGGAGGGGATAAAAGGTTAGGAGCTGTGTAGGCCAGCTCAGATAGGGAAAGGCTGTGCAAGAGTACAGAAGCAAAAAAGAAAGAAGTCCAGGAGGGACAGAAGATCAGAGTGGAGTACAGAAGGGTGGAAGTGACAGGGACAGGATTTATGGGTGAGGGAAGCCCAAACCTTTGCCATCCCCTGGTCCCTGCTACAGGGACAGGACAGAAAGAAGAAGAGAAGCCAAGCTTCTCGAAGGGGCTCTATTGAAGCAGGACATAAGTCCAGAAGTGTCATGGAGACGTAAGGCGAAATTGGGGTGTCCCTACTTGAGGCAACATCTGACGATACCTGAGGGAAAGCAGTAGCGGCGGTAGGGCAAGTGGGTCCCTCTGTTCCTAAGCCAAACTAAATGTCCCACCACAATGCTGGGGGAGTGGGTCCGAAGAAGCGGGAGGTTAAGTCACCCTATTACGGCCGTCCCTGCAAAGCTGAGCCGGTTATTGGAATTGAAGTATCTGAAGGATGAGGATGACAATATCAATGTACTGTGGAATAAATAAAACAACAGCGGTGTCCAGGCACTGCACAGAGTCAGGTGCCCGGACACCGCTATTTTTTTTTATCTATTTCACTGTATGTTTAGCCCCCCTCTAGAAGCCAGCAGCCGGGCAGCAACGCAGCCTAGGTAGAAATCACGGTGGGAGATATTTATTTTGTCACATCACCATTCCTGAGAGCCTGTGATCCTGCGGTCCTGTCCTGAATTAGGCTATGTGCGTACGTTGCGTCCTGTACCTTGCAGAAATGAATGCATCCTCTGGCAGAATTTGACAGTCAAAATTCTGTGTGTTAAAAAAACCGCTGAAAATACACATGCGTTGTGAGTGGGTTTTCCATGTTTTTTAAGCACTTTTTCCATACATTTTCCATGCTTAAATTTTTATGCTTTTACAAAACTTTGTCAATGGAAAATAAAGTTTCTACAATCAAACACCATGAGAAAAAAAAATGATTACATTTCCTGGTTCTACTTATGCACTATAATGTGAATATTCTGATAAATTATCTAAAAAATAATATTTATTAATTTAAAATATTAATAAATATATTAAGACTCTGATTTTATTTAGGGCTGGATGTGAGGTCAATAGGAACCCTTTGACCTCACTTCCAAGCCAAAACCCATGCTTTTTTAATGTCAAAAAAGCATGCGGATTACAACATAAATGCATGGAAAACGCAATATTTATGATTTTGGATGCGTTTTCTAAAATCTCATTGACTTCAATGATACCTAAACTCTGCCAAAACGGACAAAAGAATTGACATGCTGCTTTTTTAAATGCAGAGATTTTGTCAAATTTTTGACACAAAAAACACTGCGTTTAAAAAAGTATAGTGCGCACGAATTCTGTATGATGCCCATAGATTTGCCTTGAAAACCAAAACGCATGCATTTTGACAATGAGACGCTGCTGCTTAAACCGGTGCGGAAACGCAAGGAAAAACGCAACGTGCGCATGATCCCTTAACCCAGCCGTGCGCTGTGAGTGCAGGGACCGCTTAGCTGCGGTTGTTTTACCTGCTAGTGTAATCACCTTCTGAAACTTCAGACAACGGAGAATCTGACCTGAAATAACCCGGTGGTGAACTGAGGACAAGGGTACCGCAAATCCATGCTTTATCAGACTTGGGCCTGTCAATACAACCCTTTCAGGTGAGTGCAAAATCTTGCTTAAAATTTTGTGATTTTTCAGCCTTTTTTTTACGCACCGGAGCGCTTTTCTTCTTTTTTCTTTTAGACGTCAATGTACTGGGAAAATGGAAAATGTCTGTTAGACTATTGTGCAGTAAAATCGTTCAAGTTGTACCCCGCGTCCGTCTCTTTACTGAACGCATGGGGCCTGAAACCCATGTGAGTGCACAAGAGCCGGAGAAGGCGGCTGAAGTAACGGACAAGCAGCAGTCAGCAGGTACCACCTCCACATCACCACCTACCACCCACTCCTCTGCACCCCGTGTCTGTACTGTGCCGGGGTGGGTTGAAGTTCGCCACGACCCTTGCCCACGACTGCCCCTCTCTGGCACTTTACACTGCTAGCATACTGTAATTACTAACTGAATTTTGCACCATTATTGTTTAGCAGTGCCAAGCGTACTTTACCTATCAAAAATTGAAAAACACCTGTTAATGTAGTGGTTTTCCTTGTTTTTATTGGAATGTGCCCATTGCAGATTAGTACTGAAGGCAGGAAAACACAAAATGAACACATTCCGTAAAGGAGTAAAGAAACACATGTGAGCCAAACCAGAATATGTGTGTTAAACCTTAGATTCCTCAAAGTACCCAATTTATATTCGGATGACAGCTTTACCCAATATTGGCATTCTCTCAAGCAGCTTCAATAGGTATAAAAAAAAATAGCAGCACTCACCGTCCCGTGAGCTAAGTTTATTGCAGCATAAAGTACAACAAGGTGGAGGGAAGGGAGTAGAAGGACAACAAACGTTTTGCGTAATCACCACGTTTGGCTTAGTTCACGGAATAGTGAGTGCTGCTATTTTTTTCTATTGAACTCTGGATTACATTTACACCAATATAGTTTGCACTACTAATGTCCTAAAGGTCTGGCTGAGGCTCCTTACTGTCATACTCGGAGTAGATAGTGTCCAAATATACTGTGTGACAACCGTGATCAGACTCACGGACGTCTGGCGCAATACACAAGGCAAAAAAAAACAAGAGAGACAACGGGGGGGGGGGGGGTACTTTTACAATGGTGGGCCCTGCAGCTTGGGAGAGGAGTGAAGGATCACCTCCTGGACTCACGCTGTTTCCTGAACTCCCTAGCATCCCTATACGGGGTGCTTCAACCTATCGCCGAGCCGGATACCTAATCCCTCACTAGCCATACAAACGCCCTGGCTAGTGAGATGTACGGTGAGAGAAACTAGCCTCACTGCTGCACTAACCAACAGGAAGGGAAAGATAGACATACAGGGGAAAACGGCACAACACAAACTTGATATCAACACGACTTCAACTGGAAAGGCAGCAGAAATCTGGCAGCTCCTAGAGTGGTCAAGAACAGAAGATTCTATTTCCTGCGGAAGCTGAAAGATGGAGAGAGGCTACTTAAAGGAGGTGGGAGGAGTAACACACCGGTTGCACATAAGGTGATTAGCTAGGAGCTGCTAGCAAGAAAAACTGACATCAACTCCTGCAATGCCAACAGAAAGCAAATACATTTAATATGCTGAGCCACCCAATAATGATTGAAGAGACACTTGTGACAATGATCTTCTACTGGTCTGTAGGTGTGCCATAACTTAGCTTTTTTTTCATCATAGCTTCAATAGGTAGTCATTTGGAATGGCTTTCTAACATTTTAAAAGGACTTCCCAGAGGTGCTAAATACTTGGGTTTTTTTTTTACCCTCACTCTGCAGTCCAACTGATCACAAACTACTGGTATCTTAATTGGGTTGAGGTCAGGTGATTGTGGACCTCAACCCAATTGATGCAGCACTCAATCCCTCTACTCCTGGGTCACATAGTCCTCATGTAGCCTGGAGATGTGTTTTGGGTCACTGTCCTTTTGAAACACAAATAATGATTCCACTAAGTGCAAACCAGATGGGATGGCATGTTATTGCAAAATGCTGTGATAGCAATGTTAGGTAATTGTGGCACGAATTAAATATAAATCATGAACATGTCACCAGCAAAGCACTCAATGTCACCAGCATTCTTCTCCATGTTTCCCTATGTGAACCACACATGTACAAACCAGTTACTTACCTTTTCTGTATCTTACAAAGACATAATGGTTGGCACTAAAAATGTCAAATTTTGACCCATCAGATCACAGTACAGATTTTGACTGATCTAATGTCCAGTCCTTTTGTTGCCTGCTTCTCAAAGTTTTCTCTATTGCTCAGTTGATGTTGAGATGTGTCTGCTACTTGATGTCTGTGCATCATTTATGAGCGTTGTTATCTGAGCTTCTATAAATTTGTGTCTTCTGAGGTCTGTAACTCTGATGAACTTATCCTCTGCAGTACATATACATATATATATATAATTCTTGGTCTTCTTTTCTCAGAGTCAATTTCATCAAAGCAATTGATAATTTTCATGACTACACTTGACAATACCTTGAAGGTTCTAGCAATTTTCTGGAGTGACTGACTTTCATGTCTTAAAGTATTGACTGTTGCTTCTATTTACTTCTTGAGTGATTTTTGTCATATTCTGTCTTAAGACAGTTGTGGAATAGGGCTCCACGCTGCAGAGAATTGTGTACAAACACTGCCTCTGCAAAAAACACCTGATGTTTGCAAATATCTTTTGAAGGCCTGTGATTGCACAAATTAACTCTTGTTGAGGTTGAATCTAATCAACCTTTTGTTGAGGTTGAAGATGATCAACTATAAACAGAATATGTAAAGGGAGTATAAAGTTGTCATCTAGGTAAGAGGGGGGTACTTTGTGTAAAGTAAGGTTTACCAATGCTCGAGAAAAAAAAAATCAAAAGGAAAAGAAATGTCTAGCACAACTGTATTCCTAGCTACAGTAAATATAGATTCTTAAAATATGACTTTTAATAAAAGGCTAATTAAAAAAAGTCTCCTGCAAGAAGCAAGGCACAGACATCTAAATAAATAAAACCATGGAATGCTAACTGTATACCACCAGTAAGTCAATAAAGTGTAATGTGCAAAAACCAGCCCAATAAAGTGCTATAATCCACAATGCATTAAAACGATATTTTAGAAAATAGAACAACCTCACCCACACTCTACTCAGACAGGACGAAGGCTTGTATGCCGAAACTAGTCTCTGACTAACCTCCCGTTGTCACAATTATTTTTTTCTGAATTTTATGATGATTTTTCAATAAAATGTTTTTTTTAATATCACTCTCTGGTCTCCGAGGAATACCGCTGGATTATTTTCTGCCATTTCTTTCTTCAAAGTTCTTTTGGATTGCTTCATCCTATAGCATGAGCGGGTCCCACCAGTGGATAACAGAATCCAGCAGCTACAAGGGTAAGACAGCTCCTCCACAATATCTTGTTTTTAACCTCACCCATAGGTAGCTTTTGTGAGCAGGGGCATAACAGAGATGTCGATCAGGCTCGGCAGGGTTAGGGGCTCAGCACCCGCCCTGCTGAGGAGCAGCCGCCTCTTGTCAGTGAGAGAGGAGCTGTACTGTTCAGTGGCGTACTGCCAATGGTGGCAGACCACACGGTTGCTATGGGGCCCGTGAGTCAGGGGGGCCCGGTGCACAAAGCAATGATGAGAGAGGGTAGAGGAGCACTTTGCTCCATCCTTCATTATTCTCCCTTTGTGCCTGCGCTCGATATCTCAGCACAGCGGAGGGCGGTGGCATCACTACTTCGCGCCACTCATGCTGAGACAAGCAGGACCCTCTGACCAGGACAGAGGGGGAATAAGGAGAGGTGAGTACATTTTTTTAATCAGTGAGTACACGATGACCAGAGGCCTCTGGGAGTGCATTAAACGGTATGAGGGCTGCATAATAGAATATTAAGTACTATGGGCGATACCTTATACATGGACTAAGGAGGTGCATCATAATACATGGAAGACTATGGGGACTGCATTATTATACATGGAGGCCTATGGAGGTGAATTATAATATATGCAGGACTATGGAGGCTGCATTATATTATATGGAGGGTTAATGGGGTTACCTTATACATGGACTATGGGGGTGCATTTTAATACATGCAGGACTATGGGGCTGCATTATAATACATGGAGGACTATGGGGTACATTATAATATATGGAAGACTACGGGGAGTGTATTATACAGTAATAGATGGAGGACAATGGGGTATACATTATAATTCATGCAGCACTTTGGGGGCTACATTATTATATATGGAAGACTATGGGGGATGCATTATAATACAAGGAGAGCTATGGGGGTGCAGTGTTACGGGTCGTGGATCTGCTTGCCCGCGTCCTCCTTCTCCCTCTGGTGCTCTGACACAGCGTTCTACCCGCCTGAGAAATTGTTAGCGGCTGAGGCTAAGTCCTGAAATCCGGCTTCTGTGCATGCGTGAGTAGACAAGCTGCTTTCTGCACTAAGTCAGCTTTGGCTCGTTCTGAGCATGCTCACCACGTGGCAGCCGTCGATTGGCTGCGAGTGAAGTCATCGATGATGCGGGATCACATGACTGTGGTGCACTGCTTGCTGATTGGCCGCGGGTGCACGCTGCTCGGCACTCAGTCGTTCTAGGTGCATGCATGGGGTAGCCGCCTCATGTGTGACCTCTCCTATTAGCTAGCCTATACTTACAGTCACAAGCCAGTGAACACCCGCTGGTTAAGCGCTCCTTACTAGAGATGAGCGAACCGGCCATGGTTCGGCTCGAGTTCGGTTCGTCGAACGGAGGTCTCGTTCGAGTTCAGTTCGGCGAACGTTCGACGAACCGAACTCGAACCAATAGGAAATAATGGGAGGAAATCACAAACACATAAAAACGCATTATAAATGTACACATACAGTTAATAAACATTGCCATAACACTTACCGGTCCCCGCGATCTCTCCTGCACTCTGTCTCCTGCCGCTATTCCATCCGATGATCGCTGAATCCTCCTGGTGACCAGCACTGCCAGCAGTGATGCAGGACCTATCGTGAAGTCAAAATAGCCATGTGACCAGTCACGTGGCTATTATCTCATTGGCTACAGACTGGTCACATGGCTTTGACGTCATGTCCTGTCCTAGGTCCTGTCATTGCACTCTCTGGTACACGGTGCACATTTGTGTATCGCCGTGTACCGGCGACATGCTCTAGCACACGGTCGACTCCCCGTTCCGTTAGGGACCGGCTGACACAGCCGGTCATTAACGGAGATCACCATTGCCATATCAACGCAGTTAGCGGTGACGTCACCGCTAACCGCGGCTCCGGGAATTACATGATCAGAGCACCGTTGGTATGGTAACGCGTCTGTCAGCGTTACCGCTGTTACCGCTAACAGCCAGCAGCACTGATCACTCACGGAGTGAAGGCTGCACGCTGCTTCCCGTGCAGCCTTCACTACATCATCTTCCCCCATGCAGCAGTGATGGAGCAGAGCTGCATTTGTTGAACGAGAAAGACAGAAGACCATGGATCGTGGAGGGCTGACAGGGGGTAATAAAGATGGAGTCTCTAATGTGTCTGTGTATTTATTTCTATTAAAGTATTTTTTCTCTGTGTGGTGTCTTTTTTTTAACCCTTTATAGGAGATTCTTAATGGCCGGGTCAAACGTGCCTGACATTAAGAATCTCTGGCTTAATACTAGCTAGTAAAACAAAGCTAGTATTAACTCATTATTACCCAACAAGCCACCCGGCTTCAGGGCTGTTGGAAGAGTTGGATACAGCGCCAGATGATGGCGCTTCTATGAAAGCGCCATTTTCTGGGGCGGCTGCGGACTGCAATTCGCAGCAGAGGCGCCCAGAAACCTCGGGCTAACCTGTGCTGTGGATTCCAATCCCCAGCTGCCTAGTTGTACCTGGCTGGACACAAAAATGGGGCGAAGCCCACGCCATTTGTTTTTTAATTATTTCATGAAATAAGTGAAATAATTAAAAAAAACGGGCTTCCCTATATTTTTGGTTCCCAGCCGGGTACAAATAGGCAACTGGGGGTTGGAGGCAGCCCGTGGCTGCCTGCTGTACCTGGCTAGCATACAAAAATATGGCGAAGCCCACGTCATTTTTTTGGTGGGCAAAAAACTTCTGCATATAGTCCTGGATGGAGTATGCGGAGCCTTGTAGTTCTGCAGCTGCTGTCTGCTCTTCTCAATACAGACAGACAGCAGCTCAGAACTACAAGGCTTAGCATACTCCATCCAGGACTGTATGCAGAAGTTTTTTGCCCCCCTGAAAAAATTATGTGGGCTTCGCCATATTTTTGTATGCTAGCCAGGTACAGCAGGCAGGTACGGCTGCCCCAAACCCCCAGTTGCCTATTTGTTCCCGGCTGGAAACCAAAAATAAAGGGAAGCCCTTTTTTTATTATTTCATGAATTTCATGAAATAATTAGAAAACAAATGACGTAGGCTTTGCCCAAATTTTTGTGTCCAGCCAGGTACAACTAGGCAGCTGGGGATTGGAATCCGCAGCACAGGTTGGCCTGAGCTTTCTGGGCCCCACTGCTGCGAATTGCAGTCTTCAGCCGCCTCAGAAAATGGCACTTTCATAGAAGCGCCATCTTCTGGCGCTGTATCCAACTCTTCCAGCACCTGACTGCTATACCTGGCTAGCATACAAAAATATGGCAAAGCTCACGTCCTTTTTTTGTAGTTTTTTGGCAAAAAAAATAAAAAATGCTTCCCTGGATTTTCCATTGCCAGTGAAAGTAACACCAAGCAGTGGGGGTTAGCAGCCAGTAGCTGCTTGGATTACCCTTAGCTAGCAATACAAAAAATGCAGCGGGAGCCCATATATATTTTTTTTAATTATTTATTTAAATAACTAAAAACAAAATGGGCTTCCCTGTATTTTGATTGCTGGACATCACAGTGCTGTAAAAATAAATCTTTAAAAAAAATGACGTAGCGGCGCTCCGCGGTATTTTTGATTCTCAGCGCAGATAAAGCAGACAGCTATGGGTTGCCACCCCCATCTGCCTGCCGTTACCTTGGTTGGCAATCAAAATACAGGGAAGCCCATTAATTTTTTCTATTTAAAAAATAGTTAAAAAAAATGACGTTGGGTCCCCCCATTTTTGATAGCCAGCTAGGGTAAAGCAGACTGCTGTAGCCTGAAAACCACAGCTGGCAGCTTTACCGTGGTTGGGGATCCAATGTGGAGGTCCCCCCAGGCTCTTTTTTTTATAATTATTTTATAAATATTAATAATTACACAAAAAAAGTAGGGTCCCCCCCAAATTGGATCACCAGCCAAGGTAAAGCGGACAGCTGTGGTCTGGTATTCTCAGGGTGGGAAGGTCCATAGTTATTGGGCCTTCACAGCCTAAAAATAGCAGGCCGCAGGCACCCCAGATGTGGCGCATCCACTAGATGCGCCAATCCTGGCGCTTCACCCCAGCTCATCCCGTACCCTGGTGCAGTGGCAAACGGGGTAATAAATCGGGTTGATACTAGCTGTAAAGTCACCTGAGATCAAGCCCAGCAGTTTGTGATGTCATGGCGTCTATTAGATACCCAACATCATAAACTGTCAGTACTAACAAAAAAAAACAAAAAAAAAAAACAAAATCGACAAAAGAAATTTATTTGAAAAAACAGTCCCCAAAACATTTCCTCTTTCACCAATTTATTGTAAGAAAAAAAATAAAGGGGTCCCATGATCATGATGACTCTGGACAGTCTAGAATATGGGGGGGAGACACTCAGGGAACGTATCCCCCATTTTCTAGGAGTGCAGACCCTTCATGTGAGGAGTGTGGGTGCAATGAATCTGCACTCACTCTCCCCAGGTCCACAGCAGCAGAGTCCATGTCGTAATGGTTGCTACCAAAGCTGCAATGCCCTGCTCATGAGGTAAGGGCATGCCTAATCAGGAGAACTATTCTACATTTCTAAATATTGGTATTTGCTGATATTATTGCTATTCCACCTACTATATATTGGGGATAGGATCTTGGAGATGGAATACCCCTTTAAGTCCAGTTATCCAGCTGAATGAATACTTAACAACAGAGCTCGCTATTTAGATGTGTTTTCTTGTGGCGTATAACGGACTCTCATGTTTGGTAGTCATTCAGCAGGGAAACTATAAAAGCAAATCCCTCCATTTGGAAATGTAGTATATATATATAATAATAATAATTTATTAATTTATATAGCGTTATTAATTCCATAGCGCTGTATGCCTTTGGAGTGTGGGAGGAAACCGGAGTACCCGGAGAAAACCCACGCAAACACGGGGAGAACATACAAACTCCTTGCAGATGGTGTCCTTGGTGAGAATTGATCCCAGGACCTCAGCGCTGCAAGACTGCAGTGCTAACCACTGAGCCACCGTGCCGCCCATTTAGCTTACAGATGCATAACCACCACTCACTGTGTCTGAACACAGGAAGCTGAGCTGACAGCCGCTCTGTGCATGCGGCAGCGTCTATTGTGAAGGAGAGGGCCGTGGGGGATCAATGCTGCACAGGTACCGTGGGACACCGGGGAACACCGGTGGGGTAATAGGGGGTGACCTGGCAGGGCCTGGGGAGGAGTTTTCTGTTGCATGTGTCATGGCACATGCGACAGAAATCAGAGGAGTAGGGTGAATGCGGCCGGCGCGCTGCTGTGCGCGCGGCCATCTTGGATTTCTGGGAGGGCATCAGGGGGGGCACTTTGGCGACACCGGGGGACCGGAGGGGACCGGGGAGGAGATTTATCATGTTTGTTCATGCCAGATGGGAGATAAATAATTTTTTACCGGCGCTGTCATTTACTGTAACGTGATCATCGGTGTACGGTGTATACCTGTGATCACGTGAGCGGGGACCGGAAAAAAAACGTCCTGAATCATGATCTCCAGGGTCTCAGCTAGCCCTGAAACCCCGGAGATTTTCTGACGCTGGGGGGCGTTATTCACTTATTTCTGCCTGCTGTTTACAAACGCTACATTAACACTATCGATCCATTTTTGCGGTCTGCAAAACACAGTCCGGTTTTTTTCACGGGTGCATCCGTGTGGCATCCGTTTCCGTTCCGTAGACGGTCCGTATGTCATCTGTTTCTCATCCGTGTGCAAAAAAACTGAAGGAGGGAAAATACATAAATTTACCCAGGATCCATAGCTTCATCCTACATGAGGCGGTCACATGTTCACTCCAGTGCCATTTTCTACTGCTTTTCACAGCGTAGAGCGCTCTGGTGATTTTCTTCTGCTTGTGCACTTCATATCAGTCTTTTCTGTCATTATAATGGCAGAAAGACACATAATGTCCCACTCTCCTGCATTTTGTAATTTTGCACCCTTTGGTGCCTTTCATGTGGCACTAAGGGGTGCTTAGCTTTGTATTTAGCTGGGAAAAAAAATGACGTAGGGTTCCCCCTATTTTTGTAGCCAGCTAGGGTAAAGCAGACGGCTGCAGCCTGCAGACCACAGCTGGCAGCCTCACCTTGGCTGGGAATCCAAAACTGTTATTTTAAATTAAATAAATAATTAAAAAAAAAAAAACACGTAGGGGTCCCCCCAAAATTGGATCACCAGCCAAGGTAAAGCAGACAGCTAGGGTCTGATATTCTCAGACTAGGGATGTCCATGGTTATTGGACTCTCCCCAGCCTAAAAATAGCAGGCTGCAGCCGCCCCAGAAGTGGCGCATCCATTAGATGTGCCAATCCTGGTGCTTCGCCCCAGCTCATCCCGTGCCCTGGTGCGGTGGCAAACGGGGTAATATATGGGGTTAATACCAGATGTGTAATGTCACCTGGCATCAAGCCCTGGGGTTGGTGAGGTCAGGCGTCTATCAGATACCCGACATCACCAACCCAGTCAGTAATAAAAAAAAATAGACGACAAACACATTTTTATTTGAAAAAACACTCCCCAATACATTCCCTCTTTAACCAATTTATTAGAAAGAAAAACAAATCCAGGTCTGGTGTAATCCAAGGGGTTGCCATGACGATCCACACTGTCCCAGTCAATGAAGAGCAGGATGTTCCCCATTGGCTGGGAGAGCAGTGCAGTGACCTGAGCTAACATCAATGGGTCAGCCCAGGTCACTGCAGTGGATGACAAGTGCTGCTGTCAGCGAGGTACATTACCTGCGCTGATCTCCTGCACTGCTGACAGCACCTGTCACTGAGTTCAATGACCGCCGCCTTCACAGCCAAGTATCGCGAGCGGCCCGTGACGTCACCGCTAGTCAGTCTCGGGTCGGAAGCGAGAGAAGGTGATGTGACAAGCGGCGGCCATGGAGGAGAGTGACAGCGCTTAGGTCTGGACTTCATCACCGCAGGTAAGCCGAGCGGGAGCATGTGTGCAGAGTGCAGGTGGGCGGAGCCATGTGTGCTGGCGGCGGAGTGCAAAGTCGGTGGCGCTGAGGATGTCAGTGTCGTGGACTGCTTGGCTGGGGACAGGTGAGTGTGTGTGTGTGTGTGTGTGTGTGTACACATGCCGCGTGCAGGAGGGGGCGGAGTGAGCTGAGCGGGGAAGTGTGGGCTTCCTGCACGTAACTAGGATAAATATCGGGTTACTAACCAAAGCGCTTTGCTTGGATACCCGATGTTTATCTTGGTTACCAGCTTCTGGCAGGCTGCCAGCGATGGCTCCTGCACACTGTAGCTGTAAAAAGCCCTGCTTTTTGCTGCTAGAACCGTTCTCGAACGTATCTAGAACTATCGAGCTTTAGCAAAAAGCTCGAGTTCTAGTTCGATTTAGAACAGCCCCCAAAATCACTCGAGCCGTGAACTGGAGAACCTCGAACCGCGCTCAACTCTACTCCTTACCTACTAGTGCACCACTAGTGCCCGCTTCTTCGCACCTTAGTGGAACCGGGCTTAAGGCCACGTCTCACTAAGCAGCATCGCTAGCAACATTGCTGCTGAGGCACGACTTTTGTGACGCAACAGCGATGTTGCTAGCAATGTTGCTGTGAGTGACATCCAGCAACAACCTGGCCCCTGCTGTGAGGTTGCTGGTTGTTGCTGAATGTCCTGGACCATTTTTTAGTTGTTGCTCTCCCGCTGTGAAGCACACATCGCTGTGTGTGACAGCGAGAGAGCAACAACTGAATGTGCAGTGAGCAGGGAGCCGGCTTCTGCGGACGCTGGTAACCAATGTAAATATCCAGTAACCAAGAAGCCCTTACCTTGGTTACCTGATATTTACCTTCGTTACCAGCGTCCGCCGCTCTCACGCTGTCAGTGCCGGCTTCCTGCTCCCTGCACACATAGCCAGACTACACATCGGGTAATTAACCCCATGTGTACTCTGGCTAGTAGTGCAGGGAGCCAGCGCTAAGTGGTGTGCGCTGGCAACCAAGGTAAATATCGGGTTGGTTACCCGATATTTACCTTAGTTACCAAGCGCAGCATCGCTGCTAGCTGGAGGCTGGTCACTGGTTCTTGGTGAGATCTGCCTGTTTGACAGCTCACCAGCAGCCCATGTAGCGAGGTCAGGTTGCTGCTGGGATCGCTGGAGCGTCGCTTAGTGTGACGGTACCTTTAGGCAGCGAACTCATTCACTGTGCTCTCAGGTGACTCTCTGTGGCTAGCATAGAGAGCTCCCTCACTCCCTACAGTGCGGCAAGCACAAGTGGTTTAGGCAGGGATACAGTTAGGTCCAGAAATATTTGGACAGTGACACAATTTTCGCGAGTTGGGCTCTGCATGCCACCACATTGGATTTGAAATGAAATCTCTACAACAGAATTCAAGTGCAGATTGTAAAGTTTAATTTGAAGGTTTGAACAAAAATATCTGATAGAAATTGTAGGAATCGTACACATTTCTTTACAAACACTCCACATTTTAGGAGGTCAAAAGTAATTGGACAAATAAACCAAACCCTTACAAAATATTTTTATTTTCAATATTTTGTTGCGAATCCTTTGGAGGCAATCACTGCCTTAAGTCTGGAACCCATGGACATCACCAAACGCTGGGTTTCCTCCTTCTTAATGCTTTGCCAGGCCTTTACAGCCGCAGCCTTCAGGTCTTGCTTGTTTGTGGGTCTTTCCGTCTTAAGTCTGGATTTGAGCAAGTGAAATGCATGCTCAATTGGGTTAAGATCTGGTGATTGACTTGGCCATTGCAGAATGTTCCACTTTTTTGCACTCATGAACTCCTGGGTAGCTTTGGCTGTATGCTTGGGGTCATTGTCCATCTGTACTATGAAGCGCTGTCCGATCAACTTTGCGGTATTTGGCTGAATCTGGGCTGAAAGTATATCCCGGTACACTTCAGAATTCATCCGGCTACTCTTGTCTGCTGTTATGTCATCAATAAACACAAGTGACCCAGTGCCATTGAAAGCCATGCAAGCCCATGCCATCACATTGCCTCCACCATGTTTTACAGAGGATGTGGTGTGCCTTGGATCATGTGCCGTTCCCTTTCTTCTCCAAACTTTTTTCTTCCCATCATTCTGGTACAGGTTGATCTTTGTCTCTTCTGTCCATAGAATACTTTTCCAGAACTGAGCTGGCTTCATGAGGTGTTTTTCAGCAAATGTAACTCTGGCCTGTCTATCTTTGGAATTGATGAATGGTTTGCATCTAGATGTGAACCCTTTGTATTTCCTTTCATGGAGTCTTCTCTTTACTGTTGACTTAGAGACAGATACACCTACTTCACTGAGAGTGTTCTGGACTTCAGTTGATGTTGTGAACGGGTTCTTCTTCACCAAAGAAAGTATGCGGCGATCATCCACCACTGTTGTCATCCGTGGACGCCCAGGCCTTTTTGAGTTCCTAAGCTCACCAGTCAATTCCTTTTTTCTCAGAATGTACCCGACTGTTGATTTTGCTACTCCAAGCATGTCTGCTATCTCTCTGATGGATTTTTTCTTTTTTTTCAGCCTCAGGATGTTCTGCTTCACCTCAATTGAGAGTTCCTTAGACCGCATGTTGTCTGGTCACAGCAACAACTTCCAAATGCAAAACCACACACCTGTAATCAACCCCAGACCTTTTAACTACTTCATTGATTACAGGTTAACAAGGGAGACACCTTCAGAGTTAATTGCAGCCCTTTGAGTCCCTTGTCCAATTACTTTTGGTCCCTTGAAAAAGAGGAGGCTATGCATTACAGAGCTATGATTCCTAAACCCTTTCTCCGATTTGGATGTGAAAACTCTCATATTGCAGCTGGGAGTGTGCACTTTCAGCCCATATTATATATATAATTGTATTTCTGAACATGTTTTTGTAAACAGCTAAAATAACAAAACTTGTGTCACTGTCCAAATATTTCTGGCCCTGACTGTATATACATTGAGCCTAGACAGTATGGCTAGTATTGTTCGCACCTACACCTTAAGTACATACTCTCTATGAGTTATTAGAGGTTAGCGTCGGGGATCTCCGTGACCTGTAACGGATTTCCTACCTTCATACTATATATATAATGCTTTACCTCTGTGAGGCAACAGGAGTTTGTTAGTGGACTACGTTTGGGGTAACCATCCATACACTTTTGTAGTTTCTGTGATTGGTCAGGAACTACAAGTCCACCTCTATTATTATTTAGGCACTCGCCATAAGCTTATTAGCATTCCCTTATTTACATTTATGCTAATTCGGTAGTCGCTGTGAGTTAACAGGGAGTACTGCAGTTGGTCCTAGTGCCGCTGTGAGGTAACAGCGACAAGTACCGCTTTCGTGGTACAGTTTCCCCCAACCTTCTGCTATCACCAGCAGCAGGTTTACTCTGCACGGTGGACCCTGACTGCCTGATAGCCTGTGTCCACCTTTTATTAGGCAGTTCCATAACAGTGCAGGATAATATATAGAGGACTATGGGGTGCATTATAGTATATAGAGGGCTATGGGGAGAATTATAATACATGGAGGACTATGGGAGGTGAATTATAATAATTGGAGAACTATGAGGGCTACCTTATACTTGGAGGACTATGGGAAGTGCATTATAATACATGGAGGACTGTGGGGGTGGATTCTAATATATGAAGGGTTATGTGGGAGCCATTATACTATATGGAAGGCTATGTGGAGGCCATTATAGTATTTGGAGAGCTATAAGAGATCCTTTATACATTATGGAGGGCCATTATACTGTATGCAAGCAATTATGCAGTGTGAAGGTTTGTGTTCTGAGGGAAAGATGTATATCAGAGCATGAGAAAGCTGTGTGCTGAGGGAAAGATGTATATCAGAGCATGAGAAAGCTGTGTGCTGAGGGAAAAATGTATAGCAGAGCATGTTGAGGCGGGGTGCTGAGGACAAGATGGATATCAGAACAAAGGAAAGCTGGGTGCTGCTAGAAAGAGGGATTTCAGATCATGGGAAACCTGGGTGCTGAGGGAAAGAGCCAAATGTCTACGTCACTATCCCGTACCCTGAGTGTCAGCGTCACTATCCCATACCCTAAATTTTTGCATCATTATCCCGTACCCCGAGTGTCAACGTCATTATTCTGTACTCTGAGTGTCGGTCTACAGTGGGGTGGGGAGCGCCCAGGTCCAAACTTTGCCTTGGCGCCCATCAATCTCTAGTTACGCCAGTGCTTGTGGGTCCTTGGGGTTGTTCATAATTGATCCTGTAATCTTATGGGGAGTGGGTGAGCACAGCAAGCACCACACAATACCCCAGATAGAGGATCCTTAAGCCACAAATGTTCACATCTCTACAGTCCCTACAGATTGGGTCATTTATGGACATCCTCAAGGACGCACAAGTGCTACCAAATTTATTGGCATGGTTTTTGCACATGACACTCTTCAGTTATTGGTGGTATACAGTCAGCATTGAATGCTAATTCAGGTTTTATATATATATTCATGTGTGTGCCTTGCATCTTGCCAGAAAACTTTAAGTAGTCTTTAGTAAAAGTTATATTTTATTAGTCTAGTTTCGTTGTAGCTAGGAATTTAAGGTTTAACAGACATTCTGGTTTTGTTCACACATATTTCAATGTGCCTTTCCATATCTGTTCCTGGTATTTATTTCTGATGGATGGAGGTGTTTTTTGCTACCAGACACCACTGCTGCTTTGTTGTGGCTGTGGAAATAAAATACTATCAAATATTAATCCTTCACAAAAGCAGACATAGGTCTGTGAGATCCTAATATACCTAACAATGTGGCACATCTCACCGAATCAAACCAGGAATCCAATATGTATGAGGAAAATGGCGTAACCATCTAAGAACAAAGGAATGTTTCATTTTTTCCGCGCCATATTTCAAGAGCCATGAATTTGACTTTTTCCGTCAACATAGACATATGAGGGCTTTTTTTGGGGGGGACGAATTGTAGTTTTGAATGATACTATTTATTTTACTATATAATATACTGAGACAGGATAAAAATTTAGTGTAATGAAATACTGACGACAATGCATGTTTTTTTGTGTTTTTATGACATTTATCGTGCGGTAAAAATGACCTGGAAACATGATAGTTTCGGTCAGTCTGATAACAGCAATACCAAACATGCAATGATTAATTTCTACTTAAGTGCAAAAAAACCTGAATACTCAAAAAAAATTATTTTTGCTTGTATCACCATTTACCAATACCTAAAATATTTCTATTCTTCTTTTAATGTGGCCACGTGAGTGCTTGATTTAGTGGACTTTTTTTCATTGATTACTTTGTATGATGTTTTAATTGCTTACGCTTTTTAGAGAGGTTAATTAATGCCAAATTTTAATAGATTGGACTTTTACAAACATAGCAATACCAAATATGTTTCATGTTTTGCTTTGTTTAGTAGTTAACAGGGGAAAATAAAGGTGACTGGAATTTTTGAGAATTTTTTTTAATTTTTTTATAGTCTTAAAATGATTTTTCTTTATTTTTTTTACATTCTTTTTTAGCCCCCATAGGGGACTTAAACTTGCGATCATTTGATCCTTTATAATAACTATTGAAATACTACAGTATTGCAGTATATAGTGAAATTTTCATCTGAATTTCACACGACAGTTAGAAAAACCAGGATGGGGGTCTTTAGCAGACCCCTGGTTGTCATAGTAACACATCAGTCCCCCGCAATTCCTTTCAAATGCCAGTGTCAGAGATTGACAACTGCATTTGAATGCTTAACACCCATGGACGGAATTTGGCTCTTAGAGAGAGATGCCAGCTATATAATATAGATAGTATTTGTCACATGTGGAGGGATCTCAGCTCCTCAGCCGCCTCCACATGTGAGGACCCCTTCCAAGGACATGGATAAAATGTCCTTTTGCAAGAATAACTTTATTGTTGGAATATGACAACCTTTTACTTTCTGAACATCCTTCTCTTATCTGGATCATTCTACCATTTTTTCTATGGATCCAAACAAAAAAACTTTAAGGTTTGATATAAAAGCTCTTTTTCTTTCAGTTTATGGGGTCATTAAAGGGACCTGTCAGGTGCAATATGCACCCAGAACCACGAGCAGTCCTGGGTGCATATTGCTAATCCCTGCCTGACCGTCCCTGTATCAAGTAGCATAGATAAAGAGATCTTTAGAAAAAGTATTTCTAAAGATCGTGTATCATATGCTAATGAGGCCAGGGACTAGTCCATAGGGCGTGAGTTCCCTTGGCTAGTCGGCCCACACAGCATGTTAGCACACCCCTGTGGCTGTACTAACATGCTAATGAAATGAATGCGCAGTGACGCTGCACATACCTCACTCTTATTGGTGGTTGGTGGAGGATGGATGCGCACTGGGCATGATCCAGAGTCCCCAGCACTTCCGGTCATGCACACTATACCTCACTAAACCTGGGAAACTTACACCCGCCATCAGTTTAGTGCGCATGATTGGAAGTCCCGGGGACGCTATCAGCCTGAGTGGATTGGATGGGTTGTTACCAACATCTGATTAGAAATTCATGTCAATAGCTCTTTTAGAAATATATTTACTTAGAAAAATGGTGACACGTTCAATACTTCTTTCACCCGATGTATGTATGTATATATATATGTACAGTATAGCATCTTTACAATCATATTAACCCCTTCCTACACCAGATCAAAATAGTCCATAGGGGAAGTGGGCCCAAGATAAGTAAAATATTTTATGGGCTACATCGATGAGGTCCTGTAAATATATTTGACTGTTACAGCCAATCATTTCCAGTTATTTGTTTCAGAGGTCGTGAAAATTGACAGGATGGTAATATTATAGTGTTACTACAGTCATATGAAAAAGTTTGGGCGCCCCTATTAATGTTAACCTTTTTCACTCTTCATAGGAGATTTAAATAGGAGAACAACTTGCAAGTGGCCACCTTAAATACCTTTTCTCATGATTGGATACACCTGCCTATGAAGTTCAAAGCTCAATGAGGTTACAAAACCAATTTAGTGCTTTAGTAAGTCAGTAAAAAGTAGTTAGGAGTGTTCAAATCAAGAAATTGATAAGGGTGCCCATACTTTTGCACCGGTCAAATTTTGCTTAAATGCGAATTGCACATTTTCTGTTAGTACAATAAACCTCATTTCAATCCAGAAATATTACTCAGTCCATCAGTTATTAGATATACGAAACTGAAATAGCTGTTGCAACAACCCAAATTGTTATAAAGAAAAAAGGTTAACATTAATAGGGGTGCCCAAACTTTTTCATATGACTGTATGTTTATCAAACAGCAGGGACAAAAATGTACTATTTACAAACGGTGAAGGACTAATCCCAATAGAAAATGCCATTTTTCTCGTTTCCCTTTAAGCTGATATCATCTAGCTAATGTGAAACTGCTTATCTTAACAGCATTACAAACTAAGAGCTGTCATGCTGATTTCACGTCCTGATGAACCTATGATTAGTGTTTCTTCAGAATACCCTGTCTGACTATGCCTTCCTTTTCTCGCTGATTATGTTCATAATTTTTCTGACTATATCTCTTCATTTTGCTGCTGGTCATACTCTTCCTGACTCTTTTATAAAATGTTCTGCTATTTCCAGGGAGCTGTGTGTTTACATGGAATGTCCAAAATAAGACAGGTTTAGGGCTCCTTCACATGGTCATATTATATTGTATAAAGGGAGTCCTTAAAAATCTGAAAACCAAAATATTTTTTTCCTCATTTCTCTGGGCAATGCTTCCTTCCTACTACATATGACACATAGATGCTAATAGGTCACCTATTGGGCCATATGGCTCCTACATCACTCAGGTGCAAATGCAGGTATTTTGCACAAATTCAATATCAATAGTTTCCATAAGAAGCAATATGTAAGACAATGCTATCCTATGAAGCTGTAGGGATTTTTGTGCCCCCATATAGGTCATCACATCAAGGCCTTATGTGTCACACAAGGTACAGGGAAGTACAAAGCAAGCTGCGAAAGGTAAGGGAAGGGGACCCCTGTGTTTAGGGAAGGATGGTGATTCCTGACCAAACCTATTGCTGGTCCCTGGGGTCCCTCACCAGCCTAGATAGGTTCCACACCTATCGCCGAGCTGATACCTGAACCTAGGTATCTGGACTCTAAATAGGGAATGGGTGGGATGAGCTCTTTGTCAACCCCACTAAACGCTAAAGGAAGACACAAGGAGGACACAGAGGGGAAACTACTGAACCACAGATAACTGAGGCAAGAGTTCAGCAAAGTTAAAATCAACAATACCACAGATGCCTACAAGCCACTTGCTTGCAACCAGAGCTAGGATGAACTGAATAATATCACGAGCGCTAGTCCAGGGAAGATGGGAGTATTTAAGCACCAAGAGAATACTGATAAACAGTAGCTGGGTGGAAGGCGAGCTGCTGCTGGGACCAAAATGAGGAGAGATGAAAATTCAACAGGTAAGCTACCGATTACAATGAATACTGACAGCAGGAAGAATAATAAGTCAGGGAGCATTTTGCGCAGCCACTGTGACTTTGTATTGTCAGAAACCACATGCCTCGTGCAGGGTCGGACTGCCCCACCGAGGCACCAGGAATCCTGTTTGCCTCTTTCTCAGGGCCAGCATTTATTGGTGGTCAGACTTGGCAGTTCATCCAGGGCCCCCACGCTCTGAAGGGCCCCCAGCCTTTCAATCATAAATGTTAGTGATAGTACAAGTTCTGTACTATCACTGACGTTTCTGCAGTTGCAGAAGGACATGTGGTGACATCACAGTCATGTGTCTCACCAAAAGTCCTAACGCAGCACTGCATGAGTCCATGCCTGCACATATGCGGTGTCAAGAACCTGAAGACCCTGCCTCTATTCAAATGTACATAGGTAAGGATGGTTGACCTCGGGGAGATCAACATCCAACACCGCGGAGACACTATCACATGTTTCTCAACGCAGTGACACTAGAACAAGGCCCATGGGAAAATATGCAAAACAAGAATGCCGCGGAGACACCATCACATGTTTCTCAATGCTGGCAGGAAACTAACCAGGTCTTTCACCGGGAAGGAACAACCACGGGAAGGGCAGTCTCCAGTCAAGGAGACCACCTATGCCAAACATGGTATCCATCCACAGGCAGCTGTTTCGGGGTATTTGCCCCTCTTCAATGTGGAGTAGGAAATTGGCTAGTGGGAGCAATGCCTAGTAGAAGACTACATAGGTAAGGATGGTTGACCTCGGGGAGATCAACATCCAACACCGTGGAGACACCATCACGTGTTTCTCAATGCAGTGACACTAGAACAAGGCCCCATGGGAAAATATGCAAAACAAGAATGCCGCAGAGACACCATCACATGTTTCTCAACGCTGGCAGGACACCATCCACATGTTTGGCATAGGTGGTCTCCTTGACTGGAGAATGCTCTTCCTGTGGTTGTTCCTTCCCGGTGAAAGACCTGGCTAGTTTCCTGCCAGTGTTGAGAAACATGTGATAGTGTCTCCGTGGCATTCTTGTTTTGCATATTTTCCCATGGGGCCATGTTCTAGTGTCACTGCATTGAGAAACACGTGATGGTGTCTCTGCGGTGTTGGATGTTGATCTCCCCGAGGTCAACCATCCTTACCTATGTAGTCTTCTACTAGGCATTGCTCCCACTAGCCAGTTTCCTACTCCACACTGATGAGGGGCAAATTCCCCGAAACAGCTGTCTGTGGATAGATACCATGTTTGGCATAGGTGGTCTCCTTGACTGGAGACTGCCCTTCCCGTGGTTGTTCCTTCCCGGTGAAAGACCTGGCTAGTTTCCCTCCAGCGTTGAGAAACATGTGATGGTGTCTCCGCGGCATTCTTGTTTTGCATCTATTCAAATGTATGCGCATCTTTCAGGAGCGCAACATTTGAACAGTGCGGCAGGCCACAGGAGGCAGAGGAGCACTGCTCAGCCCCGCACCTACATAGTCATTATTGGGGCTGCAAAGAGGAAGAGGACAAAGTGCAGGCACAAGTAAGCGTTCCAGAGTAGCCAAAGAGGACATGTACAGTAATTTTAGATGCTGGGCTGTGGTGGGGGAGGAGTGATATTACTTTACAAGGGACATTATGGGGAGGTGGGAGACATTATAAAGCAAAATGAGACATTATGATTCAGTAGGAGACATTTTGAAGCAAATTAGGACATTATAGGGCAGTGGGAGACATTATGGGTCAGTGGGGGACATTATGAAGCAAATGTGGACATTATAGGGCAGTGGGGGACATTATGGGTCAGTGAGGAACATTATGAAGCAAATTGGGACATTATAGGGTAGTGGAGGACATTATGGGTCAGTGGAAGGCATAATAAAGCAAATTGGGACATTATGGATTAGTGGGGGACATTATCAAGCAAATTGGGACATTATAAGGCAGTGGGAGATATTATGGGTCAGTGGGGGACATTATGAAGCAAATTGGGACATTATAGTGCAGTGGAAGACATTATAGGTCACTGAGGGACATTATGAAGCAAATTGGGACATTATAGGGCAGTGGGGGGACATTATGGGTCAGTGGGGGACATTATAAACCAAATTGGGAAATTATGGGTCAGTGGGGGACATTATGAAGCAAATTCGGACATTATGGGGCAGTGGGAGACATTATGGGTCAGTGGGGGACATTATGGAGCAAATTGGGATATTATACGGCAGTGGGGAACATAATGGGTCAGTGGGGACAATATAAAGCAAATTGGGAAATTATAGGGCAGTGAGAGACATTATAAAACAAACTGGGACATTGTGGGGCAATAAGGTACATTAAAAAGCTTATTGAGACATTATGGGGGACATTATAGAGTAAATTGGGACATTGTGGGGCAATGGGGGACATTATGGAGCAAATTGGGACATTATGGGGCAGTGGGGAACATTATAGAGGAATTTTGGACATTGTGGGGCAATGAGAGACAGAATGGTGGACATTATTAAATAAAGGAGGCCAGGAAGGGGTACATTATTACATACAGGGCCCATGACCCAGGATGGGGACATTATTAAATAAAGAGGACCAGGATGAGGGACATAATTAAATAAAGGGGGCCAGGATGAGGGACATACATTATTGGTTTCTGATGGCAAATGGTGGACAGAATTACTATAGGGGCAAATTAGGAGACATTATTACTGATGAAATATGTTAATTTTGAGGATACTGTCTTCCATGGGGGGAACAAAAGTCTTACATAGCATAGAAATTGATGAAAAAATGGAGAATGTGCTCTGTAAGGGATCAGCTATAAGTGACTGTTATTTTCTGCGTCACATCATGGCAGGAAGAAGTGATGGCGGTCAGCGCTGAAGGAAGAGGAAAACAAAGATAAATAACTTCAAGTACAGACGTCATTGGTAAGTCAGTGTATTATTTGTGTACACATACTTTACACTATATACAGAGCTCCTGTGTATAATGTCACTGGTGATCACTGTATTACCTTTACACTGACACTATATACAGATCTCCTGTGCAAAATGGCACTGATGATAACATTAGTGTTATTAGTATTGTGCTTTTTATTTATGATCATTATTTTAGTATTATACCTCCATGTGTGGTAATAATATGTGGTCTGGTCACAGTGTGGTGGTATTTGTTTCTTGTGTGTGGTATTATTTGGTCATTATGTGGTGTGGTCAAAGTGTGGCGGTATTTCTCCCTTGTATGTGGTTGTATTCGGTCATTATATGGTCTGATTATGTGTGGTGGTATTACTCTCTTGTATGTGGTTGTATTCGGTCATTATGTGGTATGGTCATGGACTGGTGGTACTTTTCCCTTGTATGTGATTGTATTCGGTCACTATGTGGTGCTAATATGTTGTTTGGTCATGGTGTGGCGGTATTTCTCCCTTGTATGTGGTATTATTGGTTTTGGTATGGTGGTATAGTGGATTGTGTTGTGCATGGCGGTCACTTTTTCTCTCTATCTATAAGGGGGGGAATATTTCCAGTAGAGATTAGATACTTGAACATTTAACCCCTGCCTGTCCTGTGATTATTACACTGCAGCAAATATGCACTTACAGAGGTTCTCCACTGAAAACAAGTAATCACCTTTTCTAAGGCCCCGTTCACACGTTCAGTATTTGGTGAGTTTTTTTTACCTCAGTATTTGTAGCCAAAACCAGGAGTGAAACAATCAGAGGAAATGTAGAATAGAAATACGGGCACCACTTCTATATTTTTCACCCACTCCTGCTTTTGGCTACAAATACTGAGGTAACATACTGACTTAATGTGTGAATGTGACCTAAGGATAAGTGATAACTTATTCATCAGTGGGGTCTGATTGCTGGGACCTGCACTGATCGCCAAAATGTGTAACTTTTATCCCCATTACGCTGGAGCTTATATCCGACTCGACCCCTGATCCATTCATTAACCTCAGTGCATGCGAGCGCTGTGCTTGGCTTTTTGTGGAAGCCCCATAGAGGATGAATGGAGCTGCGGTCACACACCCCACCTCCCGCTGCATTTTATAATGGGGATATAAGTGCCCTGTTAGGGATAAAAGTTCACCATTCTTCCAATCAATAAGTTATTGTGACGCCTTGGTACACCAGGTAGTCACACAGTATAGGCCCCCGCATAACACCTTCCCTCACGGGTTTAAATCAACCAACCTAAAATCCTAGTCACCCCCCTCAGGGTAGGACAGACACACCAGTGGATAGGACCAGGCAGATGGTGAACGCCCACCTAGGGGTCTAGAGAACCCAGGGCGGGAGGAGAGTGAGTGAAAGTCTGAAGTTCAAGTTGAGAGGAGTGGGAAGTTGGAGTTGAAGCCAGTGTCAGTGCTGGTTGACAGAAAGGAAAGGCGTCGGGGTTGGAGCCCCGGCGTGCTGGCTAGGTGGCAGACGGTGATCCATGTCTGTCAGGAGACGGGAAGATGGCTGCCAGAGATCCGAGGTGGACCGGGGCAGGGTTGGAGCCCGCCGGTACCGACACCGGAGAACCGACCCAGAAACCGTGCACAGGGGGGTATTTGAACCCTGAAGCGGAGAACCGGAATCACCGACTCCGCTAATTACCCAATTGAGGGCAGGATTATAGGTCCTGTACCAACCAAAGTTCCAAAGCAGACAACCACCCACCGAGAGGGATAGGGCATCCACCAGGGCCCGGTAGATCCCAAGGGTCAGTGTGGCGCCCCTGACCTGGTCAGGCGCCACTGAGTACTGCACCCATGCTGGGGACAGTACAATACAGGTAATCCAGAAGGCTGACTGGGGTGTGGAACACAGGCGCATAGTGATCAGGTCTCACACATGTACCCATGAGAGGACCCCTGGGGATCCCAGGAGGGGGCAAGCCTTCACCTTCACTGGAATAGTGGAGGGGGTAGAGCCTCCATCTCCTCTCAAGGGGTGTGGTGGAGAGTCTGGTTGCTAGGTGGCGTAGGCAAGAACAGGAGAGGAGGAGCAGTGAGTCAGTTAGAGCAGAGAACTCCATAGGGCTCAGTGAGGAGCAGACCTGTGGGGCTGTTGCTGTCTAACAGCGCCCGCGCAGTGGCTACAGACGGGGGAGAACGGTCAACTAGGAGTGCTGCCTGAAAGCCAGCTTCAGCTAGAGAGTGCACGGAGTGGGAAGTAAGGAGACTGCTAGAGAGCACCAGGCCCAACCGGGCGGCAGATCCCGAAGCGAGGATAGATTCACCTTTCCCTGCTAAACCTGCCGGTGTGGGGCTCTTAAAGCCCACACCACAACACTACAAAAGCCGCAGCCACGTAACCACAAGTTTGGGCCCATAGGTCATAGGAGGCAAGAGGCTGGAGTGGCCTGGTCCGGGGAACAAGCACACGGCAAACAACAAGGGGAGAGAGGCTGCAGCATCTTCCCTGGGTGACCCCCATAGGGACTAAAAGTCGGGGTTACCCCAAACCACCAAGGGCTAAGGAAGGCGAGTCGGTAGTCACCATCATAAAGTCAGCCTGAAGGATACCTGGTTCCCATCTGGTTCATCCCAGCTACGCCCGGGCTACTCACCCTGCCATCAAATGTGAGTAAAGCCCTTGAAAGACATTCCTGCCTGTGTGGTTATTCTGCGACTTGTGGTACTACAAACCTACACTGGGCCCTGGGGCTTGCCTCACTCTCAGGAGGCTATTCCAACTAACTGCACACACCATCAGCCCCAGGCGTCCCCTAACCTGCAGTGGCGGTCCCCACTGACCGCAATACTGAGAGTGGCGTCACGATCAAAAACAGAAGACTTCCTACCAGTGACGGAGATCCAGCAACGTGGAGTCCCTGAAGGTAATGCACCGACACCGACACTACACCTGTGGGGCTTCACATCTGGCGTCACGAACAGGATAAGGACTAGACCTGTTCAGACAGGTGACCATGTGCCTGGGCGGTCCGCTTGAAAAATTGGAAGCGCCGCCATATTGCCACCATGAAAAGCGCGCTGAAAAACAACAGCAGCCCGCGCTGGAAGAAGTTACCGCCCACGAAGAGGTGTGGCTACCCAGAGATCCCCTGCAGAGTTCTGACCTTGCCGGCTGTGAGAGCGGAAGCGTCGAGAAACGGCGAGAGAGAAGGGAAGCCACAAACCTGCTGCTGCAGAGAGCAGAAATGGAATCCAGACGCGGATACCCAGAACCAGGCACTGCTGCCTGGTGGTGCCGAGAGCTTGCCATCTTCTGCGACCGGCTGGAGGCCGGGATTGTGCGACAGCTTAGGGAAGAACGCACGGAGCTCCTGGAGATGGCTGCGGCGGTGCGGACCTACGAGGAGAGAGCCGCGCGGAGCCTGCCGGATCGAGCGGCGACGACGATTCAGACCCCGATGGGTGAGTCCGGTGTTGCCCCGGCCAGCGCAAGTGCCCCGACCCCTGCCGCCACGCCCGCGGTCCCAGAAGAGGCGCACGGCGCGGCGCCACCGAACCAGGCCGCAGCCACGCTAGGTGCGGCCCGCCAAGACCTGGCCGCCACCATACAAGGCGCGGCCCGCCAAGACCAGGCCGCCGCCATACAGGGCGCGGCCCGCCAAGAAGAGAAGACTACCTCATCATTTTCCCCGGCCTGCAAGGCCAGAGCAGACACCGCTCCCCAGTCCACAGAGGTCCCTGCTAGGAAGACCCTGATAGGAGAGGACCCCGAATACTGGAAGCTGAAGGCTGACCTAGAGGCCCAGTTCCCACAAGAGATGGTGGATCGGTACCTGCTCCCTCCGCATACCCCCAAGGAAATACAGGCAACCCCTGCAGCTGCGCCAGAGAGTCCACCGCCCAGACCAGCTGAAGAAAGCCCATCCCCAGCACTGCCACCAAAGGAGTGCAGCGAAGAACTAAGGGGGAGAGGAGACCATGAAGCAGAAGGGCTGACTCCGACGCCAACCGCAGCAGACCCCTACCCAGAGCCGGAGATGCTGCCCTATTCCCGCTGGGAGGAGGAAGACTTGACACCGTCAGCAGATGAAGATCAGCCCAAAGACCTCACCTGGAAGCCCACAGGCATGAATCCAGCCCGCAAGACACGGCGCAGCAGAACACCGGTTGCTCCAACACCGCAGTCTCCAGAGCAGAGGGAAGTCACGGTCAGAGACCTGGAGGAGAAAAGGTGCCTAAGAAGGTCCAAAGCCCAGGCTAGAGGACCCCTTTACAGAGGAATAGTAGAGGACTTCAATTTGAAAAGCGGATACGGCTTCATTGTAGTAAAAGGAATAAAAGAGGGCATATTTGTAAATCGGAGAGATGTTCAAGCCCACCTGCCCAGAGGACATTCAGGCAGAAATTTGAAGATTGGGGACTTAGTACAGTTCACCTTGCATCAAGGAGAAAGGGGCTACTATGCCTTAGACGTAGCACCATGTCCCAGACAAGAAAGACAAGAAAGACAAGAAAGACAAGAAAGACAAGAAAGACAAGAAAGACAAGAAAGACAAGAAAGACAAGACAGAGATAAAGAAACAGATGCAGAAAAGGAAACAGACGAAGACCAAGAAAGGAAAGATAAAGATCCTACAGATGAA
The DNA here is from genome assembly GCF_048569485.1 of Anomaloglossus baeobatrachus. NCBI lineage: Eukaryota > Metazoa > Chordata > Amphibia > Anura > Aromobatidae > Anomaloglossus > Anomaloglossus baeobatrachus. The sequence continues at coordinate 381,152,889 of NC_134357.1, read as the reverse complement.
ACAACCACAGACAAAGATCCTACAGATGAAACAACCACGGACGACGACGGAGAGCAAGAAAGTCACAGGTGCCGGTGCCCTACATGCCCACGCCCTGGTGAAATGGAGGAGTAGAGTAGAGAGAAGTAAAGAAATACAGCAAGTTACCAGTTGAAGTTTTGACAAGTTTTGTTTGCAACGTTTAAGAAATGCGCCCACAAAAACTATTGTGAGAAAACCATAAACCTTCAGGCTATGAACTTGCTATAGCCACAAACTCTCGCAGTGTAAAAAGTTACACCAGTGGCACCACCATCAGGGCCAGCCTGTTTAGGGGCTTGGCTCGTCTGCGACCAGGGGGGCCCGTCCGTAGAAAAGGGCCTTGGCTCACCTGCGACCAGAGAGCACGCCTGTTTATGGGGCCTTGGCTCACCACCACAAAGAGGGTACCTGGCCAGCACCAACTGTGGAGGCCGCCTCTGCATCCTGCCAGAAGAGGCTGACGGCGCGGATCCACCAGGCCAGGTATACCCTGAAACCACCAGCCCATGAAAGCCGCCTCTACATCCTGCCAGAAGTGGCTGAAGTCGCGGCCAACGGGAGAGGAAGATTGGAGGAAAGGTCTGGGGAAACGGATGGCCCAGACCTGGTTACCAAAAAGAAACCGGTGGCCTGCCTCCTGAGAGGGTTTTGGGTGGGTTAACGGACTTGTGGGTGGAGGGTGGTGATGTCTAATACCTGGTGCTTTTAAATGTTTTACATGTTTTAATGTTTTATGCATTTTAAAATGTTGTCTTGCAGCCCGAGGACGTGCTGGTGATAACTAAGGGGGAATGTGGCGCCCCTGACCTGGTCAGGCGCCACTGAGTACTGCACCCATGCTGGGGACAGTACAATACAGGTAATCCAGAAGGCTGACTGGGGTGTGGAACACAGGCGCATAGTGATCAGGTCTCACACATGTACCCATGAGAGGACCCCTGGGGATCCCAGGAGGGGGCAAGCCTTCACCTTCACTGGAATAGTGGAGGGGGTAGAGCCTCCATCTCCTCTCAAGGGGTGTGGTGGAGAGTCTGGTTGCTAGGTGGCGTAGGCAAGAACAGGAGAGGAGGAGCAGTGAGTCAGTTAGAGCAGAGAACTCCATAGGGCTCAGTGAGGAGCAGACCTGTGGGGCTGTTGCTGTCTAACAGCGCCCGCGCAGTGGCTACAGACGGGGGAGAACGGTCAACTAGGAGTGCTGCCTGAAAGCCAGCTTCAGCTAGAGAGTGCACGGAGTGGGAAGTAAGGAGACTGCTAGAGAGCACCAGGCCCAACCGGGCGGCAGATCCCGAAGCGAGGATAGATTCACCTTTCCCTGCTAAACCTGCCGGTGTGGGGCTCTTAAAGCCCACACCACAACACTACAAAAGCCGCAGCCACGTAACCACAAGTTTGGGCCCATAGGTCATAGGAGGCAAGAGGCTGGAGTGGCCTGGTCCGGGGAACAAGCACACGGCAAACAACAAGGGGAGAGAGGCTGCAGCATCTTCCCTGGGTGACCCCCATAGGGACTAAAAGTCGGGGTTACCCCAAACCACCAAGGGCTAAGGAAGGCGAGTCGGTAGTCACCCTCATAAAGTCAGCCTGAAGGATACCTGGTTCCCATCTGGTTCATCCCAGCTACGCCCAGGCTACTCACCCTGCCATCAAATGTGAGTAAAGCCCTTGAAAGACATTCCTGCCTGTGTGGTTATTCTGCGACTTGTGGTACTACAAACCTACACTGGGCCCTGGGGCTTGCCTCACTCTCAGGAGGCTATTCCAACTAACTGCACACACCATCAGCCCCAGGCGTCCCCTAACCTGCAGTGGCGGTCCCCACTGACCGCAATACTGAGAGTGGCGTCACGATCAAAAACAGAAGACTTCCTACCAGTGACGGAGATCCAGCAACGTGGAGTCCCTGAAGGTAATGCACCGACACCGACACTACACCTGTGGGGCTTCACATCAGCATCAGTGGGCAAGGCTCCCAACCAAAAGTACCGGGAGCGGACTCCCGTGTTTCACACCGGGAAGTCCAACACACCGAAAACACAGTGCAGAGGAAAGTGACACAGACCATCACCCCGGGTGAGGGACCAGAATACACCCGGCCGCGACGGCCGGCCACCAGCACCTTGGTTTACCATTGGACTTGTCTGGTTCTTTCAATCGTGAGTAAACTAACATTCCCCGGTCTGACCGGGCGCGCCGGCCCCTGCAGTCACCATCCTCAGCATAGAGACACTGGGCCCCGGGGCAACCATCCCTACCCACGGAGGGGTTAACATCCAGCTGCCATCCCATCACCCCCCGGGTGCCCCACAACAGCAGAGGTGGTGTCACACCTCACCACACACCGTGGGTGGTGTCACAGAGTGATTACAGCAAATCCCGTACAAATACGTCCTCTTTTATTCGAAGTGTCCGCGTAACCCCCGGGTCCGGAAGAACCCCTCGAGCAATACCGCAGATCCGGATCCGAGCAGCCCAACGGCTGGCATGGGGGCGGCACACCTCCACCTACCTAACCTGTGGATCAGTGATAACTTGTTGTCACCAAAGAATCCTTTACTGCAAACTACTGTAATTGTACATCACAGTTATGCTGTGTGCACAGTAGATGTGCAGGAGACACCTGTGTTTTACAGTTGATGCTCCACAATAATGGGGATAAAACTAATGGGTATTTACATTTAGCTGTAGGGTGGGCCCCTATAGTCTATTCCCCTTGTGGGTCCCAGACACCCCAGTCCAACCCTGCACCCATGACATTATGTAAATTATTAGTGCTTAGAGTGAACCTGACAGTTGATACATGCTGCACAATCCACAGGCAGCATGTATCAGGCACTGGCCGTATGATTTCAGCCAGGCATATTTGACTGTGAAATGCTGCGGTGCTTCATAGAAAAACCTACTTTAAGAGCCGTGCTGGAAAATAGTCGGACACATGGGTCCTCGAAAGCTTCGCCCTGTCAGCTCCCCTGAAATGGCAGGTCTCTCCCTATATACACAGCGTTTCAAAGTCAAACACTCCTTGGCAGAAGTCATGCAGCCATTGTATGATACCTGCTGCCCATGGATCGGTCAGCATAGATCAGCGGTCAGGTTCCCTTTAATGGTAATGCATTATATGGTGAAGGCTCTACTTGTTTTACCAACGTCCCCACTTTTCCTGTCCTAATAACATTTGTTCTTTACTTCCATTTTTTCCCATTAGCTCTTTATTTCCTTACAAATTAGACGTTTCTTGATGTTTCTTGATTTTTTCAGCCCTTCACCCATGCTCTAACATATGGGATATAGGAGCCCCATATCTGCAGCAAAGAACTATATTGGGTTAAAGTTCCATAGACTGCAGGTGATGAGCCTGGTATATGCATCTGCCTGATTATTGACAGAAGAATCATTCTTAAAATTCCCTACAGAGAACTCAAGTTTACATGTTGATTAAATTACTCATAAGTCTTTAAACCCCAAGTATTTTAATATATGCAACAAGCCTTATACTGTTTATTAATGAACATCAATCTGCTTTACAAGGACATACTTCTAGCCTTGAGATAGTGGGAAGTATTGTACGAAAATATTAATAAACTACGCACACTGGCTTTTTAGATACCGTACATCCACCTAGATGAGGGTTTTTTTATCATTAAACTTTATCAGTATTTGAGAAGGATTAAAGGGATTGTCTCATGAAAAGTATTGTTCAAAAATCATTAGAGAGCATGGAAAGAAGTTTATAACAATAAATTAAAAATAGTGTAAATAAAATTCATTTTTATGTATTTTTTTAAAGATAAAAATGTTTCCTTATAGTGTAGGATGTATATGGCTTTAATATACTGAAAGAGTTTCTTGAAGAAGGGTCCAATGTTCTCTGTAATAGTTAAGCCTGCTTTACACGGTACGACCGATTGTGCGATTTCACAATCGATCGTACCCGTCCCCGTCCTTTTTGCGTCACGGGCAAATCGCTGCCCGTGTCGCACAAAGGTAGTAACCCCCGTCACACATACTTACCTCTCGTGCGACCTCGCTGTGGGCGGCGAACGTCCACTTCCTGGAGTGGGAGGGACGTTCGGCGTCACAGCGACGTCACACCGCCGCCGGCCAATAGAAGCGGAGGGGCGGAGATGAGCAGGATGTAAACATCCCGCCCACCTCCTTCCTTCCACATAGAGACGGCGGCGGCCGCGGGAGGCAGGTGAGCTGATCATCGTTCCCGTGGTGTCACACGGAGCGACGTGTGCTACCACGGAAACGATGGTCAACTAAAGTAACCGATATTATGGAACCTAACGAGCAGTACCCGACTCACGATTTGTGAGCGATACTGCGTCGCTAGGAGGTGTCACACAGGCCGGCATCGCCAGCGATGCCGGATGTACGTCACAAAAACCGTGACCCCGACGATCTATCGCACAATAGATTGCCTGGTGTAAAGCAGCCTTTACTCTTGGGAGACTAATTAAAAGAGTTGTCCAATACCAGGACAGCCCCTTCTCATTCGACATGTTTAACCCCATTAAAGTAAAAAGCTAATACTCAGCTCCTGTCACACATAGACTTGGGGAAGGTCTGGCGCATGGCAAGACACACAAAAAACAAGGGGTTCACCACAACAAGCAAGCGGTATACCTGGGACACTTTAACAATGGTGGGCCCTGGTGTTAGCGAGGGGGATGATGGCACACCTTCTGCACTCAGCAACAGCCTCATCCTGCACTCATAGCAAGCCCTATACAGGTTCCACTCCTATCACCAAGCAAGATACCTGAAACCCTAGGAAGCCCTGCGATAAACCTGGCTAGTGAGCTGGCAGGTGCCCTTTGCCACTGCCGTACTAAAACATGAAGGGAAGCTATAACAGACAGGTGAAACAACAAAAGACAAGGTCCAACTTCACAGCTGCAGTCAGACACCAGGACTGCAGCCTACACCACTTCAAACAACAAAGGGTTCAGCAGTTCCTTCCCCCTCTAAGCCTAGCTTCACAATGGATCAGAATAACCGGCCCCTTCTATTGGGAGATCTGACTGTGTATAGGGGAAGGGAGTGGTCACCAACCAGAAGCACCTGATTTCAAGAATAAGAATCTGCTGAAAAGGAAAATTGACATTAACCCTAGAAGCAAAAAAAGAAAGGAAAATATATGTTTAATATGAGGAATCCCAGATTTCTATGTGAGACTCTGGCCCAGATCCTGTCTCAAGTATCTAAATGCAGAGAGACGGCTATGACAGCTCCCACATCGACACATGTTCCAGCGGTGCCAGCACTCGCATTCTAGGGGCTCTCGTGAGATGTTGACATCACATAAGCCCCACGCCCAATCACCGACAGTCACAGCTCTCACTTCCTGTTGATTACTTATACATCTTATACAATTACCTGCAGTAAAGGAGGGGACGCTGCGCTCTCCCACTGCTCGGGTCCGGCTGCCGCTGCTCTGCGGCTGCTGATGCTCGGTGACTTGAGCGATGGGCCGGATCCCGGAGACTCGAGCGGCGCTCCTCGCCCGTGAGTGAAAAGGGGTGGTTTGGTTTTGGGGATATTGTCCGTGACGCCACCCACGGCTGTGGTGATTGTGTGGACACCACCACTGCTCTGGACGGGGATCCCGGGAGCGGTGACAGGGAGCAGCTTTGTTGTTATTTCTCCCCTCCGTGGGTAGGGGGTTGGTTGTCCCGGGGCCCGGTGATGGGGTAGGAGTGGATGGCAGGCGGGTTGCGGGGCCTGGTGAGGTGCAGGGTCGCAGGGGCAGCGCTGTGTCGCACGGCACGGAGGTACTCACTCAGCCCAATGATGATGACACAGTTCACGGTAAAACAAGCGGCTGGATGGACGGGTCCCTCGGACGGCTGCGGTGTTGTTGATCCCTGCAGGTTGGTGGTGACTGTCTCTCCCTGCACCTATGTTCTATGTTGATTCCGATGGGTTCCCACCGGTAACCCGCTCCCCGACCTGGATGTGGGCTGGAGGAGCCCCTTTTGCCCGCAGGTGCTGGCCCTGGGAAACGGTTGCCCTTGGCGGTGGTGGTGTCTCCCCTTCACGGTTGGACGGTTGCCTTCTGTCGGGACTTGACTGTTTGGAAACCCGGAGGTCCCCTTCACTAACGGATTTAGCAAATTCACGGCGACTCCAAGCCTTGCCGGGGTCCGAAAACCCCCTGCCAATGGTGCTGGCTTCTCCTTGTGTACCGGTCCGGTACCGCCGGGCCACCGCCCGTCCACGGTCCTTACGGCAAACTCCAATAGGCCACTCCTGCAGACAGTCACCACCGTCTGCCAACCTTGCTGCTCCGTCCTGGCCACACACCCGGACTCACTTCAATCTGCTCTCTTGCCACTTCACTACTCCTCACTTTTCCTCCTTCCACTTTCACTGTCCAAGCTAATCTGCTCCTTTTTCCTCCTCCAGGACTGTGAACTCCTTGGTGGGTGGAGACCAACCACCTGGCTCCACCCCCTGGTGTGGACATCAGCCCCTGGGGAAAGCAACAAGGGTTTTGTGTCTGACCTTGATGTGCCTGCAGGGAGTGTGGGGTGTGTAGGTGTTGTGCTCTGTGGCCCTTGGCTTGTCCAGGGCGCCACATTTGTTTGCAGGGCTCACAATTTGTCATAGTTTCAAATGAGCCCTGTGAACGAGAGCACCGGCACCCCTGGAACAGCGCTGGCACTGGATGTGTGAGTATAAGTTTTTTTTTCTTTTAATGGTGTCAAATATGGGGAATGAGAAGGGGTTCTCAAAGCAGTGGACAATCCTTTTAAAATTGGCAAAAAAGAATTGCAAAACACAAAACAACCTTATAATATCAAGTGGTAAAACTTTCAAAAAAGGATTGTACAGCTATATTCAGACATGGGTTTTATATGAGAAATAAGTTGCTTTATTAATTTGCTGCATTCGTAGTGCAACACCCTTGACATGCTATATTTGTTCTTCAAATCGTTCCGATTACAAAGATACTGAGTTTGCATACTTTTAGTTTTACACTACTTTTGCATAAGAAAAACTGTTTTTCTAAAAGAAATCATTGGTTTTTATGTGGTCATTTTCTTATAGCAATAACTTTTTTCATAAACAGAGCTGTGTCAGAGCTTAGTTTTTGCGGGGTATATTGAATTTGACAGTACATTTGGGATACATATAATTGATTGTTTTTATTCTGTTTTTGGACGTGGTTGATGAAAAACAAACAGCAATTCTGACACTGGTTTTAGTTTGTTTTGGGGCATTTGCAGTGACCCATGATCATTAGAGTTATGAATGCTGTGACCACTGAACAGAAGTTCTGTGAATCACTTACTTTCAGGGATCTCTAGCGCAGCTCTTGAATAGCTGTTGGTCATGCCATATTGATGACTTTACGTTAGTCCAGCAAATCAAAAGTTGAGCTGGGATCACAAAGTCCAAAGTTCAGAGACTACTGACCTCGTTGATGAACTGGAGTTCTGCTACTTTATCTGCCCAACTCTAACGTTAACTTTATTCTGTGGGTCAATACATCCACTTCAATATCAGAAAAAGCATCCTTGAGTGACCAATTGCTTCCAGAAATCACCTAATTATTAAACTGAGTTCACTTGTGTGTAATTTATTTTCAGGGCAACTACAGCTATTTTGTGAAGACCTCAGAGATTTGATAACATTAGAGACCAAACAGCGTAATAAAAAACAAGAAACACACCAGACAGGTCAGGGATAAAGTGATGGAGAAGAGTAAAGCAGGGTTAGGTTATATCTCACGGAGCACTGTTCAATCCACCATTCAAAAATGGAAGGTATGTGGCATAACTGCAAACCTTCCAAGACATGGCCGGCCACCTAAACTAACATCCCAAGCAAGGAGAGCACTAATTAGAGAATCAGCCAAGAGACTGATGTGACTCTGGAGGAGCTGAAAAGATCCAATGCTCAAGTAGAGAAAATCTGTGCACAGGACAACTATTAGTCATATACTACACAAATCTGGCCTTTGAAAGAGTGGTACAAAGAAAGCAATTTTAGAAAGCAAGCCATAAGAAGTCATGTTTGTAAAATATAATTAAGGAGCAGGGTGCACGCTTGCCAGAAAAATAGCCTAATTGCAAACAGTTTGGGTGCTACAACTATGAGGAAAATGTACCGAAAAGAGAAGAAAAATGGCCTCAATAGAAACAGGTGCAAACCAATATATATATATTCAAATAATATTGTACTTACCACAGAATCATGTATACTTTATAGGACAGATGGTTGCATGCTCTTAAATGATTTTATTCGTTTACTTGTGTTTTGTATGTTTTGGAGATAATGAAATTTATACTTTATATATCTATATATATAATTGCCTTATTCTGTCTGTCTGTCTGTCTGTCTTGCTCCAAAATTCTGTCCTTACCGCGACAAGCGTCTCATTGGCCGCTCGCCTCAGCTCCGCCCCCCGCACGGATTGGCCGTTTGCCTCGCCTCCGCTCCCCCCACACGGATTGGCCGCTCGCCCAGGCTCCGCCCCACACGGATTGGCCTCTCGCCCCGGCCCCCTGCACGCATTGGCAACTCGGCCACGCCCCGCCCCCCCTCACGCATTGCACGCTCGCTATGGCCCCGCCCCCTGCACGCATTCCCCGAAACGACACGGAGCCACGACTCCCAGGTGAGTGCTGTACCCCCGGGAGCCCACATCAGCGTACGCCGCCGTGAGTGCTGTACCCCCGGGAGCCCACATCAGCGTACGCCGCCAACCCAGCCGACACATACCCTCGCATTGCTGGGGTTGCTGGCGTACGCTGGTGTGGGCTCCCGTGCGAGCGGGGGGCGGGGTACGCTGGTAACCATGTAATATTGTGTAGCATGGTTACCAGCATACACCGGCTCCCAGGTGAGCACATCAAGGTCCTGCAGCGGCGGAACACACACACATGCACACACATAAGAACAGACACACACACACACACACATCACACTCACTCTCACACACACATCAGATCGCATCCACACACTCACAACATCCCGTGATATCGCTTGCTTCTCGGCGGCGATACTGTGCGTGCAGTGACCTTCCAGGACTTGCCGGAGGATCACATGGCCAGAAGCATGTGGTATCTCCGGATGTTGTGAGTGTGTGAGCGCGTATGTGCGATATCGTCAGTGTGTGTGTTCGTGTATGCGATAGGATGTGTGCGTGCATGCGATAGGATGTGTGCGTGTATGCGATAGGATGTGTGCATGTTGGCAGAAGGCAGAGGAGCACTGCGTGCAGCACAGCTGCTGGGACCGCACACTGGAGGGCACAGGCAGAAGTGGGGTGTGAGTGTATGCGATCAGATGTGTGCATGCATACTGTCTGATGTGTGACTGTGGAGCACAATGGGGAGTGCACAGCATGGGGGATGGAGCACGATGGGGGGTGCACAGCATGGGGGATGGAGCACGATGGGGAGTACGCAGCATGGGGGATGGAGCACGATGGGGAGTGCGCAGCATAGGGGATGCAGCACTATGGGGGGTGCGCAGCATGGGGGATGGAGCACGATGGGGAGTGCGCAGTGCGCAGCATGGGGGATGGAGCACCATGGGGGTGCGCAACATGGGGGATGGAGCACGATGGGGAGTGCGCAGCATGGGGGATGGAGCACGATGGGGAATGTGCAGCATGGGGGATGGAGCACGTTGGGGAGTGCGCAGCATGGGGGATGGAGCACGATGGGGAGTGCGCAGCATGGGGGATGGAGCACGATGGGGGTGCGCAGCATGGGGGATGGAGCACGATGGGGGGTGCGCAGCATGGGGGATGGAGCACGATGGGGAGTGCGCAGTGCGCAGCATGGGGGATGGAGCACCATGGGGGTGCGCAACATGGGGGATGGAGCACGATGGGGAGTGCGCAGCATGGGGGATGGAGCACGATGGGGAATGTGCAGCATGGGGGATGGAGCACGTTGGGGAGTGCGCAGCATGGGGGATGGAGCACGATGGGGAGTGCGCAGCATGGGGGATGGAGCACGATGGGGAGTGCGCAGCATGGGGGATGGAGCACGATGGGGGGTGCGCAGCATGGGGGATGGAGCACGATGGGGGGTGCGCAGCATGGGGGATGGAGAACGATGAGGGGTGCACACCTCCCCCCAAAACACACACACACACACAGCCACACATGCACTGCACAACACACCACACACACACTGGGAACCACATACACCGCCCTACACAGACACCCACACACACAGACAACGCCGCACACACACACACACAACACCCAACACACAAACACACACAAATATACGCACATACCGCACAACACACACACTGCACAAAACATACCTCCCCCCAAAACACGCACACACCCCACACCCACACAAACCGCACAACACACACACACACAACGCTACAGACACACAGCGCTCCACAAACAACGCAACACACGCAACACACAAACAACACCGCTCTCACCCCCCGCCACACCCAGACAACACCCAGAACATGTACAGCGCCCTACACAAACACTTGGTAATTACACACAACAACATCTATATACATATATATACTAGAAGGTGGCCCGATTCTACGCATCGGGTATTCTAGAATTTACGTATTGTGTAGTTAATGTATGATTTTTGTTTATATATATATATATATATGTTGTTGTGTGTAGTTACCAAGTGTTTGTGTAGGAGTGCGTGTGTGTTTTGGGGGGAGGTATGTTTTGTGCAGTGTGTGTGTTGTGCGGTATGTGCGTATATTTGTGTGTGCCACGGTGTTTGTGTGTTGGGTGTTGTGTGTGTGCGGCGTTGTCTGTGTGTGTGGGTGTCTGTGTAGGGCGGTATTTGTGGTTCCCAGTGTGTGTGTGTGTGTGTGTGTGTGTGTGTGTGTGTGTTTGGGGGGAGGTGTGCACCCCCCATCGTGCTCCATCCCCCATTCTGCGCACCCCCCATCGTGCTCCATCCCCCATGCTGCGCACCCCCCATCGTGCTCCATCCCCCATGCTGCGCACCCCCCATCTTGCTCCATCCCCCATGCTGCGCACCCCCCATCGTGCTCCATCCCCCATGCTGCGCACCCCCATTGTGCTCCATCCCCCATGCTGCGCACTCCCCATTGTGCTCCATCCCCCATGCTGCGCACCCCCCATTGTGCTCCATCCCCCATGCTGCGCACTCCCCATTGTGCTCCATCCCCCATGCTGCGCACTCCCCATCGTGCTCCATCCCCCATGCTGCGCATTCCCCATCGTGCTCCATCCCTCATGCAGCGCATTCCCCATCGTGCTCCATCCCCCATGCTGCGCACTCCCAAACATGCTCCATCCCCCATGCTGCGCACTCCCAAACGTGCTCCATCCCCCATGCTGCGCACTCCCAAACGTGCTCCATCCCCCATGCTGCGCACTCCCCATCGTGCTCCATCCCCCATGCTGCGCACACCCCATCGTGCTCCATCCCCCATGCTGCGCACTCCCCATCGTGCTCCATCCCCCATGCTGCGCACCCCCCATCGTGCTCCATCCCCATCGTGCTCCATCCCCCATGCTGTGCACCCCCCATCGTGCTCCACAGTCACACATCAGACAGTATACACGCACACATCTGATCGCATACACTCACACCCCACTTCTGCCTGTGCCCTCCGGTGTGCGGTCCCAGCAGCTGTGCTGCACGCAGTGCTCCTCTGCCTTCTGCTGACATGCACACATCCTATCGCATACACGCACACATCCGATCGCATACACGCACACATCCGATCGCATACACGCACACATCCTATCGCATACACGCACACATCCTATCGCATACACGCACACATCCTATCGCATACACGCACACACACACACAACATCCAGAGATACCACATGCTTCTGGCCATGTGATCCTCCAGCAGGTCCTGGAAGGTCACTGCACGCACCGTATCGCCGCTGAGAAGCAAGCGATATCACGGGATGTTGTGAGTGTGTGGATGCGATCTGATGTGTTTGTGAGGTGTGTGTGAGAGTGAGTGTGATCTGATGTGTGTGTGTGTGTGTTCCGCAGCTGCAGGACCTTGATGCGCTCACCTGGGAGCCGGTGTACGCTGGTAACCATGCTACACAATATTACATGGTTACCAGCGTACCCCGCCCCCCGCTCGCACGGGAGCCCACACCAGCGTACGCCGGCAACCCCAGCAATGCGAGGGTATGTGTCGGCTGGGTTGGCGGCGTACGCTGATGTGGGCTCCCGGGGGTACAGCACTCACGGCGGCGTACGCTGATGTGGGCTCCCGGGGTACAGCACTCACCTGGGAGTCGGGGCTCCGTGTCGTTTCGGGGAATGCGTGCAGGGGGCGGGGCCATAGCGAGCGTGCAATGCGTGAGGGGGGCGGGGCGTGGCAGAGTTGCCAATGTGTGCAGGGGGCCGGGGCGAGACGCCAATCCATGTGGGGGGCGGAGCAAGGGCAAGCGGCCAATCCGTGCGGGGGGGGCGGAGCCAAGGCGAGGCGAGCGGCCAATGAGACGCTTGTCACGGTAAGGACAGAATTTTGGAGCAAGACAGACAGACAGACAGAATAAGGCAATTATATATATAGATATATAAAGTATAAATTTCATTATGTCCAAAACATACAAAACACAAGTAAACGAATAAAATCATTTAAGAGCAAAGCAACCATCTGTCCTATAAAGTATACATGATTCTGTGGTAAGTACAATATTATTTGAAATACTTAGTCCCCAAGAAAAAGATATAATTAAATATATATATAGCAACTTGCTCCTGATGAAGCCGCAATAGGCGGCGATACGCGTCGGGCAGGCTGTATGACTGTCTTTCCTATACTGGGTCCCTATTATGTCCTCCCCCTCCCTCTTGCAGCATTTTCCAGGGTCCGGTCATGGTATTGTAGTATTTAGGGATCCATATCTCTTCTGCACATTACTTACTTTAGATCCCTCATACAATGTGAGGCTGATGGTTCCTTCTAAATATTATATATTGTGATGTTGCTGTGCTGCCTTTTAGGGTATTTTGTATCCTTATTGTGATTTTTTGCCATAAAACTATATTTATAACATATGTAATCATTTTTCCTGCCAAAAATTCACAGTACCGCTTTGCTATAGAGGTTATTTTGTGTACGTTTAGGGGTTGTTGGAGATTTTTTTCGACATCCTCTACCTTTTGCATTTTTCTGCCAGGGTCCGGAGATAGTATTGTAGTACTCAGGGATACATATTTCCCCTGCACATTATCACTTTAGATCCCTCATATAATGTGAGGTGATGGTTATCTCTAAGTGTTATACACTGATATTGTTGTGCCCCTTCAAGGGTTACTTTTAGGGATGAGCGAATGTATTCGCCACTATTCAGTATCAGACGGATAACAGGCTATTCGCACCATTCGGTATCCGATGGATAAAACAACATCCGCTCCGATACTTTCATTTTCATTTCTGACTTCCTGGCGCCTGTTTTCTAGCTAATGAACACACCTGATATTGCTTGCCCTCACAGTAACGCCACAGCCATCTTTGTTGTGGTGTTACTGTGATTGGCTTGGCTGCACAGCGTCATAGTGGCTATATACGTCAGCGGCCATTTTGTGAACACGCAGTGATAGGGAGCTGGCAGTGTAGGTAGACTGTATTGTGTGCGGGAGAGCGTTCATAGATCCAACTAATAAATAGTCCTTGAACACAGTTTCCAGTTGTTGCTAGCAGCTCAAAAAAAAACGCTTTTTTGACAAACAAAGCGCAGGTCTTTCAGTCTTTCGCTCTCTGTCTGTCGGTCTCTCCCTCTCCCCCCCTCTCTCATACTCACCGATCACTGACCGATTACAGGCATGGAGCTGCATGGCTGTCACACTGCTCTGGCGGCTTCTCCTGCTCTTGAAAATGCCGGCCGCTCATTATTCCATCTTCTATTCTCTGCTTCCACCGCCCACCGGCACCTATGATTGGTTGCATTCAGACACGCCCCCACGCTGAGTGAAAGCTGTCTCACTGCAACCAATCACAACCGCCGGTGGGCGGTTCTATGTAGTGCAGTAAAATAAATAAATAAATAATTAATTACAAAAAAACGGCGAGCAGTCCCCCCCAATTTTGATACCAGCCAAGATAAAGCCACATGGCTGAAGGCTGGTATTCTCAAACTGGGGAGCCCCACGTTATGGGGAGCCCCCCAGCCTAAAAATATCAGCCAGCAGCCGCCCGGAATTGCCGCATCCATTAGATGCAATAGTCCTGGGACTCTACCCAGCTCATCTCGAATTGCCCTGGTGCTGTGGCAATTGGGGTAATAAGGAGTTAATGGCAGCCCATAGCTGCCACTAAGTCCTAGGTTAATCATGGCAGGTATCTGAGACACCCTCAATGATTAACCTGTAAGTGAAAGTAAATAAACACATACACACGAAAAAATCCTTTATTTGGAATAAAAGACAAAAAAAAACACCCTCTTTCACCACTTTATTAATCCCCAAATACCCCTCCAGGTCTGGCATAATCCTCACGAGGTCCCACGACGCATCCAGCTCTGCTTCATGAAGCTGACAGGAGCGGACGTGGAACACCGCCGTACTGCCAGCTCCACGCAGCAACTGAAGTGAGTTACTCAGGTTACCCGCGGCACCCTGATCGCGCAGCTCACTTTAGTCACTCAGGGAATTTGCGGTCACCGGCGAGTCCTTCACCTGTGATCGCAAATCAGGCCGCGGCACACAGACAAAGCCGCGCGATGACAATGAAGTCGAGGGAAGTTCATCCGAGTTCATTCTGATCTAGCGGCTTTGTCTCGTAGCCAGCCATGCTCTATGCTTGCTGTCAATAAATAGAAATATTTCCCATCATCTCTGCTTGCTGTCAGTGAATGGAAACATTCCCCAACACGTCTGCTTGCTGTCAGTGCATGGAAACATTCCCCAACACGTCAGCTTGCTGTCAGTGCATGGAAACATTCCCCAACACGTCAGCTTGCTGTCAGTGAGTGGAAACATTCCCCATCATTTCTGCTTGCTGTCAGTGAGTGGAAACATTCCTCATCATCTCTGCTTGCTGTCATTGAATGGAAAAATTCCCCAACACATCTGCTTGCTGTAATTGAATGGAAACATTCCCCAACACGTCTGCTGGCTATCAGTGAGCGGAAACATTCCCTATCATTTCTGCTTGCTGTCAGTGAATGGAAACATTCCCCAATATGTCAGCTCAATGTCAGTGAATGGAAACATTCCCCATCATGTCTGCTTGCTGTCACTGAATGGAAAAATTCCCCAACACGTCTGCTTGCCTTCAGTGAGCGGAAACAATCCCCATCATCTCTGCTTTCTGTCAGTGAATGGAAACATTCCCCAATATGTCAACTTGCTGTCAGTGAATGGAAACATTCCCAATCATCTCTTCGTGCTGTCATTCAATGGAAACATTCCCCAACAAAGTCTGCTTGGTGTCAGTGAATGGAAACATTCCCCATCATCTCTGCTTGCTGTCAGTGAGTGGAAACATTCCTGATCAGCGTTTTGGGTGCATTTTTGACAGTGCGGTCCCACTCGGCTCTGCTATATCCCCATACAACATGGCTGGCTGTGAGACAGTGCCGCGCGATGAGAATGAACTCGGATGAACTTCACCCGACTTAATTGTCATCGTGCGACTCTGTCTGTGGCCTGATTTGTGATCACAGGTGAAGGACTCAGCGGTGACCGCAAATCTCCTGAGTGACTGAAATGAGCCGCGCGATCAGCGGTGCCATCACTAAGGTGACCCTCGGCCAGCTGCAGTCCTCCACCTGAGAGCTGTGGCCTCGGGTAACCTGTATGACGTCACCGCTGATCACGCGGCTCATTTCAGTTGCTCCGTGGAGCTCCAATCATAGGCGCCGGTGGGCGGGAGAAGCAGAGAATACGAGATGGAATAATGAGTGGCCGGCATTTTAAAAAGCTGGAGAAGCCGCCGGAGCAATGTGACAGCCGTGCAGCGCTGTGCCGGTGATCGGTGAGTATGAGAGAGGGGGGAGCGTCATAGAATGACAGACAGAGAGAGAGAGACCGAAAGACCTGCGTTCTGTTTGTCAAAAAAGCGATTACTTTGGTTTAAGAGCTGTTCTGGCGACTACATAAACGCCGCGTACTGCTCTGAGCACGTTATTCAAAGCCACCAGCAATGCAGTCAGACACCTTCTACAGGCTGTGCCCATACTGTTTCAGCCTTTTCCCATCCATTTCAGCCTTTTCCTCAGTTACCACAGCTCGCCATTAGGTCCAACGTGAAATTATTCAAAATTTCCCATAGACTTACATTGCACATCGAATATTTGAGAATAGTCGAATAGTGCCAACCTATTCATCGGATATGCGTCGAAGCGAATATTTTGGTATTCGATTATCCGTAGTTACTTTGTATCCATATTGCGATTTTTGCCATAGACTATATTTATAATACATGTAGTAATTGTCAAATATTCACTGTACTGCTGTGCTATAGAGGGTTATTTGTGTACGTCTAGGGGTTATTGGAATTTTTTGGACATCTACCTGTTATATTTAATTATATCTTTTTCTTGGAGACTAAGTATTTCAAATAATTTTGTATTTATTATAGAATCATGTATACTTTATGGGACAGATGGTTTACAAATAAGAATGGGCAAAAATGTCAGCCTGTAGATGTGCAAAGCTAATAACGACCTACTCCAAAAGATTTGAAGCACTAATCGCACCAAAAGGTGGTCCTACAAAGTACTGAATCAGAAGGCTAAATACAAACGCATGTCCCAATTTTAAAATATATGTTAGGGCCGGGGAGGACTGGTAGGCCCAGGAGGTGGATCTGTGAAGCCCCGCAGGTGTTGTATCGGTGCATACCTTCAGGGACTCCACGTAGCTGGTGCTGGTCACAGGTAGGGAATCTTCAGTTTTGATCGTGACGCCACTCTCAGTATTGCGGTCAGTGGGGACCGCCACTGCAGGTTAGGGGACGCCTGGGGCTGATGGTGGGTGCAGTCGGATATAGTAGCCTCCTGAGAGTGAGGCAAGCCCCAGGGCCCGGTGTGGGTTTGTAGTACCACAAGTCGCAGAATGACTCAAACACAGTCCAAGAAGTCTTTTAACGTGTTTACTCACTGTTTGGAGGTCACGGTGAGATGCCCGGGCGACACTGTGATAACCAGGTGGAACCAGGAATTCCAGGAGGCCGTTCTGAGGGTAGCTGTCCACTCGCCTTCCTTGCACTCTTTCTGTTTTAGGAGGATCCTTTGCTTGAAGCGTGGTAGGACCCCTCCAGGGAAGCTGTTACCACCCTGCTCCCCTCTCTCTGGCTCGTCTGCCGGCAGCGTGGCCTTGGTGGGATGGCTTCTGGCCCTGTCCCCTTATGGGCCTGGTGTGCTGCTTGGCTCAAGCTCTGTGTAGTCGTGGTGAGGGCATGAAGTACCCCCCCAACCTGTAGGTTAAGCAGCTCTGGATGATCTGCTGCCTGTATTGGGGACCTAGTTCCCCTTGTGTGCTCGGATACCGGGATCTCCGTACTCAGCCACCCCTCTTTCTCTGGATGCTCTTCAGGCCGACCCACAGTACTCCGTTCTCCTCCGCTTTCAGCTACAGCACTCCTCAGGACCTGTCTGCACGGGAGCTTCTCTGCTCCCCCTCCATACACTTCAACTTCTTCCTCTCGACTCCCTCACTTCCTCCCTCTCTCTGCCCTGCTTCCTAGCAACCAGCCCCTGAACACACCCCCAGCTGGGAATTGAAAGTTAACTCCTTCTGGCTACTCAAGGGTCCCCTCTGGTAATGTGGGAGGCCTGGTCACTATATGTTTGTGTGTGCACCTCATCCTGGCCTTTGGAGATTACCTGGAAGCACTGCTCCCGCATGGGTGCAATACTCTGTGGTGCCTGACCAGGTCAGGGGCGCCACATTCCCCCTTAGTTATCATCAGCACGTCCTCGGGCTGCAAAGACAAGAGAAAGAAAAAAGGTAATTACAAACTTTTCCCACACAGGGGCAATTATTTACATTTAAACATGCCAGGTACCATTCCACCACCAACCACCCACATGTCCGAAACCCACCCAAAAACCTCCAGGAGGTAGGTCACCGGTCCTTTTGGTAACCAGGTCTGGGCCATCACATTCCCCAGACCTTTCCTCCAATCTTCCTCTCCTGAGGGGAGTGGTGTAAGGTAGGCCCCATAAACAGGCGTACCCGCTTCCGAGTGTTGGAGGGCAGGCCCCATAAACAGGCGTGCCCCCTTGTTGGTGCAGAGCCATGCCCCTCAACAGGCAGACCCTGTGGTTGGTACCAAGAAGGCAACTTTTTTTACAATGCAAAGTTTGTGGTTAAAGCCAGTTCATAACCAGTGGTCTAACATTTTAAGGAAGTCTCACAATAGTCCTTGTGGGCACATTTCGCTTAAACGTTGCTTAACTATAACAGGTTAAACATTACACTTCATACCGTCACTTTCAACTAAACTGTACTTTGTCTATAGCGTAATGGGAGCTGACCAAAGTTGCTGCGGGTTGATCTACGCAGTACTATACTGTCATCTGTCTGAGGTTGTGTCCTCCCACCCGATGTATGTGTCTCAATGTGAATTCTGGGTGTACTGGGTACTGATACCAATGCGTGGTTTTCTGCTTCAGCTACATTTGGCACTTCTAGGTTCTGAACAGGTGCTTCTAGGTCTCCTACTTCTCTAGATTGAGTGAATGTAATGACTGGAATAACAACTGCTCCATTGTATTGAGGCCAACTTGCTGGAAAATCTCCAAGCGCAGTATGGATCATCCTTTCTTTTGGTTCTTGAACTGGCAAAGGGTTGGGAATTTCTTCAGGGATTCTTAGTTGTTCAGGACATTTCTTTAGGCGATCTCTAGAAACGACAGCTGTTGTTTTTCCTCCATCTTTGCTGATAAGGCATGTCTTTTCATTGCTAAGCGTTGATGGTAACACAGTATAGGGTTCTTCTTCCCAGTGATTGTCAAGTTTATGACGCCTTCTCTTTCCCTTGAGAACTATATCTCCTGGCATCAAAGGAACAGCAGGTGCTTTTCGATTGTAGGCCTTTTCTTGTTTCTCACGCTGCTGAGTCAGGCTTCGCTCCACACACTCTTGTACTTTCTTGTATTGGGCTTGGCGGTTGGAATCCCAATCAGCACCTTGTTGATGGTCTTCAGGGGTCTCAACTCCCATTTCCAGATCTACTGGCAATCTCCCTGGTCTGGCCCTCATCAGGTATGCCGGTGTGCAGTTCGTGGAACTCACAGGGATGTTGTTATACATGTCCACTAGATCGGGCAGCTTTTCTGGCCACTGACTTCGTTCTTCTAGTGGGAGCGTCTTCAGAAGATCGAGAATGATGTGGTTCATCTTCTCACACATGCCATTGGTCTGAGGATGGTAAGGCGTAGTACGGATCTTCTGGCAGCCGTATAGGTTACAAAACTCCTTAAACACTTCAGCTTCAAAGGCTGGTCCTTGGTCAGTGAGCACTTGATCTGGATAGCCATGTGGTCGACAGAAGTGTGTCTGGAAAGCTTTGGCTGCAGTTTGACCTGTCAAGTCCTTGACTGGTACTACCACCAGGAATCTGGAGTAGTGGTCAACCATAGTGAGAGCGTAGTTGTAGCCCTGTCTGCTGGGTGCCAACTTTACATGGTCCAGGGCCACGATCTCCAGGGGCCGTTTAGTTTGGATGGGCTGGAGTGGTGCTCTCTGGCGGTGCTGGTCTTTTCTTCTAAGATTGCAAGGCCCGCAGTTTCGACACCACTTCTCTAGGGCAGATCTCATGCCCACCCAGTAGAATCTTACTTTAAGTAGGGCCTCCAGTTTCTTCCAACCAAAGTGGCCTGCACCATTGTGATAGGCTTCTAGCACCATCCTCGTATCCTTCTGTGGTACAATCACTTGCCACACCTTCTCATGCGTCCTCGGGTCAATGATGCTCCTGTAAAGTTTGTCTTGATAGATGAATAATCGACCCCTCTCCTTCCATAGGTACTGTGCCTCAGGTGGAGCTCCTTTGTCAAGGCTGGCGCCAGGCTGGCTGATCAGTTTCTTTACCAAGCCCACCGCTGGATCATTTTCCTGGGTCTCCTTCCAGTTGTAATGAGGTAGTGGGTTCAGGGTCACCTCTTGGCGGTTGGCACGCGACTGCCGACACTGTTTTGCTCCATGGCGATGGAACGCTGGCAGCTCAATCTCTTCCAGATCATCTTCATCTTCACCCTCGTCTGCTAGGTGAGGCATCCTGGACAGAGCATCTGCGTTGCCGTTCTTGCGGCCAGCTCGATACTTGACAGTAAAGTCATAATTCGCCAGTCGGGCTACCCAACGCTGCTCCATGGCACCCAATTTAGCAGTATCCAAGTGGGTCAGGGGGTTGTTGTCCGTGAAGACAGTGAATTTGGTGGCTGCCAAGTAGTGCTTGAACCGCTCTGTGATAGCCCATACCATGGCCAGGAACTCTAGCTTAAATGAGCTATAATTCTCTGGGTTTCTTTCAGTAGGCCTGAGCTTCCTGCTGGCGTAAGCAATCACACGCTCTTTGCCTCCCTGCACCTGTGAAAGCACTGCTCCCAGTCCCACATTACTGGCATCTGTGTACAGTACGAATGGCAGACCGTAGTCAGGGTAGGCTAGGATCTCTTCACCCGTCAAGGCCCCTTTCATTTGTCTGAAGGAGTGTTCTTCTGCTTCTCCCCAGTGA
Source organism: Anomaloglossus baeobatrachus (assembly GCF_048569485.1). Taxonomy (NCBI): domain Eukaryota; kingdom Metazoa; phylum Chordata; class Amphibia; order Anura; family Aromobatidae; genus Anomaloglossus; species Anomaloglossus baeobatrachus. The sequence goes on along the minus strand of NC_134357.1, from coordinate 381,132,219 downwards.
AATGGCGGGCCGGAGATCTTTCCTTTCTTCTTTGGGTGGCCTACCAGGAGCTCTTGCAAAGGCGCTGCCATTTTCGTGTAGCCCTTGATGAACCTTCTGTAGTAGCCTACCAAGCCAAGGAACTGACGTACCTCCCGGACGGTAGTAGGTGTGGGCCATTCCTGGATGACTGTGACCTTCTCTGGGTCCGGTGCTACTCCTTCTGCACTGACCACGTGACCTAGGTACTGGACCCTTGGCTTCAGTAGATGGCACTTGGATGGTTTCAGCTTCATTCCATATCGGGATAGTGCTTCAAAGACTTCAGCCAGGTGTTTCAGGTGGTCCTCATAGGTCTTGGAGTACACGATGACATCATCCAGGTAGAGCAGGACGGTTTCAAAGTTGAGGTGCCCTAGGCAGCATTCCATAAGCCTCTGGAAGGTCCCGGGGGCATTGCAGAGTCCAAATGGCATGCTGTTGAACTCACAGAGGCCCATTGGGGTGGTGAAGGCCGTCTTCTCCCGATCTTCTTCTGCTACAGATACTTGCCAGTAGCCACTAGTAAGATCTAGGGTAGAAAAGTAGTTAGAGGCTTTCAAGGCAGCGAGGGATTCCTCTATCCTTGGCAAAGGGTAGGCATCCTTGTGTGTTATCTGATTTATCCGTCTGTAATCCACACACATCCTCATCGTGCCATCCTTCTTTCTTACCAGGACCAGGGGAGCTGCCCAGGGGCTGCAACTGTCCCTTATGACTCCTGCCTCCTTCATGTCCTTCAGCATGTCCTTTGTGCGCTGGTAATGGGCTGGTGGAATAGGCCTATGTCTTTCCTTAATGGGAGGATGACTGCCTGTGGGTATGTGATGTTGCACCCCTTTGATCCTACCAAAGTCTAGTGGGTTCTTACTAAAGACCTGCTCGTATTCCTGCACGACCCTGTAAACCCCATGTTTCTGGTAGTCGGGTGTAGAGTCAGTCCCCACGTGTAGTTTCTGGCACCAGTCCTCTAACTGCTTTTGGGAGGTCTCGCCCTCTTTTGAGTCAGCTTGTGTCAGGGGACCTACAGGTGTTATGGCGTCATCTGAGCATGTAAACAGTTTGGCTATGGTAGCGTACCTTGGTAGTCTGGCTTCCTCCTCCCCACAGTTCAACACTCGTACAGGCACTCGTCCCTTGTGTACATCAACTACCCCCCTGGCTGTCAGAATCGTGGGCCAGTGGTCTGAATGAGTGGGCTCTAGTACAGCCTGGTAATCTTGTCCTCTGAGACCTACCGCTGCTCTACACCACATCATCATTTCACTCCGTGGGGGTATCACAATGGGGTTTGCATCCATCACCCGTACACTACCAATCTCACCGCCAGTCTGTTTTACCTGTTGCTTCCTCAGAATGATTCGGATCTCCTTTTGCAAGGCTCTTTGCGACCTGCCGTCAGCACCTTCAACAATCTGGTGAAGCAACAACAACACTTCCCCTAGGCAATTTTCTATGACGTTAGTGCCTAAAATCATTTGCGGGTTCCTTTCTCTAATATCAGTGTCCACAACAATCAGTCCTTGTCCCTTCATTTCCTGCCTTCCCACCTTTATGGTTACCTCTTTGACCCCGATCTGGTCTATAGGTTGTCCGTTGGCAGCATAGATGGTGAGGGAGGGGTCCGGTGGTCGGAGATCGTCGTCCGACCAAAACCTACGATACAGGACATACGGGATCGTGGTTACCTGAGAGCCGGTGTCCAATAACGCCGGGGTAGGGATCCCGTCCAGGACGATGGACAGGACAGGACGTCCACCCACGTACTGATCACAGCAGCGACTTGGGCCTGATCTTCTTAATCCTGAGGACTGGCCCTCGGCCCCAGGTTTGACTCGTTTAAAGGACAGGCCCTTGCATAGTGACCTGCCTTCTGGCAACGACGACAGATGGGTTGTCCAGCTGAGTCATAGCGATCACTGCTCCTGCCTCGAGTTGGGGGACCCCTTCTCCTCCGCATCCAAGGGACGTCCTCTGGGTTGTCGGCTAGCAGGATCTGATGAGGGACTTTGGTCTCTGAGGGCAACTGCATTGCTTTCAGGATTTGTGCGACGTCCTTAGTGAGCTGCTGCACTTGGGAGGATAGCGTACTTATGGTCTCTGCTGGCGCGTTGAGTCCTTTTGCAGTCATCAGGGCCTGCGTGGAGGATTCCGCTCCTGCAGCCGTGGAACTGGCAGGGTCTGTGTCCACAGGGGGTTGGAGTGCTTTCACTGCCCGGTCTTTCAGAATGGCAAAGTCCACGTCGGGGTGTTCTAGGGACCACAGCTTCATCTGCTTCCCATCCTCAGGAGAGCGCAGGCCCCGCAGGAATTGTTCCTTCATCATCCGGTTTCCTTCCTGGTCACTGACAGGGTCCACCAGCTTGAGAGCCCGTAGTGCAGCCTGCAGCCTGAGGGCATAGTCTCTTATACTATCTTGGGGCTTCTGACGGCAGTGATAGAAGTCCGTTCTCAGCTCTCCCTCCGTGCGGTGCTCAAAAGCAGCTGCTAGTTTGGCAAAGATGGTCTCAACAGAGCTCCGGTCATCATTGGCCCAGGACTCAGCTTCCAATTCTGCTGCTCCAGTCAATTGTCCCAGCACCACAGCGGCCCTCTGTTTACCAGTCATCGCGTGCATGTCTAGCAGGGTGTTGATCTTTTTCTTAAACCCGGTCAGCGTGTCTATTTTACCGGCGTATTGAGGCAGCCATTGCGCCCCTGGGGCATACAACAAGGACACTGGCATTATGGGGGCGACCTCGGCCGGCGCAGCTGCGACCACGGCACCGGCACCAGGCGCTGCGGCGTCCAGCGCGACAGGGGCTGGCATCGCTTGGGCTGCGTCGCCCTGACCAGGGGCATTACCTCCTGCAGCGTCCATTTTTCTTCAGAAAATCCGCGCGCTCCCTTTCCACTTCCTGGGTCAGAACGCTCTCTGAATTGTGGGGATTCTGGGGCGGCCACACCTCTTCGTGGGCGGTGCTCTTCTCCCTCGCGCGGGCTGCAGCGCGCGCTTTTGAAGATGGCAATATGGCGGCGGTTCAATTTTTGCGGTCGGACCTCTGAGGCACACGGTCACCTGTCTGAACAGGTCTAGTCCTTATCCTGTTCGTGACGCCAGAAGTTGTGAAGCCCAATTTTAAAATATATGTTAGGGCCGGGGAGGACTGGTAGGCCCAGGAGGTGGATCTGTGAAGCCCCGCAGGTGTTGTATCGGTGCATACCTTCAGGGACTCCACGTAGCTGGTGCTGGTCACAGGTAGGGAATCTTCAGTTTTGATCGTGACGCCACTCTCAGTATTGCGGTCAGTGGGGACCGCCACTGCAGGTTAGGGGACGCCTGGGGCTGATGGTGGGTGCAGTCGGATATAGTAGCCTCCTGAGAGTGAGGCAAGCCCCAGGGCCCGGTGTGGGTTTGTAGTACCACAAGTCGCAGAATGACTCAAACACAGTCCAAGAAGTCTTTTAACGTGTTTACTCACTGTTTGGAGGTCACGGTGAGATGCCCGGGCGACACTGTGATAACCAGGTGGAACCAGGAATTCCAGGAGGCCGTTCTGAGGGTAGCTGTCCACTCGCCTTCCTTGCACTCTTTCTGTTTTAGGAGGATCCTTTGCTTGAAGCGTGGTAGGACCCCTCCAGGGAAGCTGTTACCACCCTGCTCCCCTCTCTCTGGCTCGTCTGCCGGCAGCGTGGCCTTGGTGGGATGGCTTCTGGCCCTGTCCCCTTATGGGCCTGGTGTGCTGCTTGGCTCAAGCTCTGTGTAGTCGTGGTGAGGGCATGAAGTACCCCCCCAACCTGTAGGTTAAGCAGCTCTGGATGATCGGCTGCCTGTATTGGGGACCTAGTTCCCCTTGTGTGCTCGGATACCGGGATCTCCGTACTCAGCCACCCCTCTTTCTCTGGATGCTCTTCAGGCCGACCCACAGTACTCCGTTCTCCTCCGCTTTCAGCTACAGCACTCCTCAGGACCTGTCTGCACGGGAGCTTCTCTGCTCCCCCTCCATACACTTCAACTTCTTCCTCTCGACTCCCTCACTTCCTCCCTCTCTCTGCCCTGCTTCCTAGCAACCAGCCCCTGAACACACCCCCAGCTGGGAATTGAAAGTTAACTCCTTCTGGCTACTCAAGGGTCCCCTCTGGTAATGTGGGAGGCCTGGTCACTATATGTTTGTGTGTGCACCTCATCCTGCCCTTTGGAGATTACCTGGAAGCACTGCTCCCGCATGGGTGCAATACTCTGTGGTGCCTGACCAGGTCAGGGGCGCCACAGATCCACTGGACCGAGCACCCCACCTGGAGGGCAGGGTACACGGTAGCTGGAGCACTAGCATGGCAGGAACGGGAAGAACCAGGTCACCACGGTCATGGAGTCCCATAGGACAGTACAGGAACAGGTGCAGGTATCAGGAAGCAAAGACAGGACCAGGTCACTAGGGTCACAGTGTACTAAGGCAGCAATAAAGGAAACAGGAACAAAAGGACCTGAGCACCTAGCTCACAAGACAAAGCAAAGAAACACAAGCGATGATCAGGCCCCGCCCACATGGCAAGGCCAGTCTTATATACCCAGCACAGCCTCAGGTCATTTCCTGTTGCAGCAGTGCTGGGCCTATAAGACCAGGTGAGTGGGCGCGGCCCGGTCCTATACAGAGGCATCAGTCAGAGTCAGACTCCTGAGACCTGGAACAGGACTCAGGGGAGCAAGAGCGGGAGCGGCAGGCGTGACCGGTGGACGCATGGACTGGACCAGTGAGCAAGGAGCGGTGGTGCGATGGCGAGACTGGATTAGTGAGCACGGAGCGGTGCAATGCAGGTGAGACTGGATCAGTGGGTACGGAGCGGTGCCGGGTTGGTGCGGCCGGATCAGTGGGTACGGAGCGGTGCTGGGACACCGGGAGCGTGACAATATATTACAAAAAAAATGTATGATTTCTCTACACTTCACAAATGCTTCTTACTTAGGGGCCATTTACACGCTGCGACATCGCTAACGATATGTCGTCGGGGTCATGGTGTTTGTGACGCACATCCGGCATAGTTAGCGACATCGCAGCGTGTGACACGTACGAGCGACCTTCAACGATCGCAAAAGAGGTAAAAATCGTTGGTTTTGGAGAGGTCATTTATTTACCAAAAATCATTGTATGTGCAGTAACGAGGTTGTTCCTCGTTACTGCGGCACCACACATCGCTATGTCTGACACCGCAGGAACAAGGAACATCTCCTTACCTGTATCCACCGGCAATGAGGAAGGAGGTGGGCGGGATGCTACGTCCTGCTCATCTCCACCCCTCCGGTTCTATTGGGTGGCCATTTAGTGACGTCGCAATGACGCCGAACGAAACGCCCCCTTAGAAAGGAGGCGGTTTGCCAGTCACAGCGACGTCGCTAGGCAGGTAAGTGTGTGTGACTGTTCCTAGCGATGTTGTGCGCCACGGGCAGCGATGTACCTGTGACGCACAACCGACGGGGCGGGTACGCTCGCTAGCGATCATCAAATATCATCAAAAAGTTAATTTATTTCAGTAATTCAATACAAAAAGGGAAATACATATTATATAGAGTCATTACACACAGAGTGATCTATTTCAAGTGTTTATTCATGTTAATGTTGATGATTATGGCTTACAGCCAATGAAAACACAAAAGTCATTATCTCAGAAAATCAGAATATTATATAAGACCAACTGAAAAATTATTTTAAACTCAGAAATGTTGGCCTACTGAAATGTATGTACAGTAAATGCACTCACTACTTGGTCTTGGCTTCTTTTGCATGAATTACTGCATCAATGTGGCGTGGCATGGAGGCGATCAGCCTGTGGCAATGATCAGATCCTGCTCCACTACCGCTGCCGCCCCCCTCCGTTGTGACAACACCGGAGTATAATATATATATATATATATATATATATATATATATATATATATATATATATATATATATACACACATACACACAGTGCCTACAAGTAGTATTCAACCCCCTGCAGATTTAGCAGGTTTACACATTCGGAATTAACTTGGCATTGTGACATTTGGACTGTAGATCAGCCTGGAAGTGTGAAATGCACTGCAGCAAAAAAGAATGTTATTTCTTTTTTTTTTTTAAATTGTGAAAAGTTTATTCAGAGGGTCATTTATTATTCAACCCCTCAATCCACCAGAATTCTGTTTGGTTCCCCTAAAGTATTAAGAAGTATTTCAGGCACAAAGAACAATGAGCTTCACATGTTTGGATTAATTATCTATTTTTCCAGCCTTTTCTCACTAATTAAGACCCTCCCCAAACTTGTGAACAGCACTCAAACTTGGCCAACATTGGAAAGACAAAAGGAGCGTTCCAAGGCCATCAGAGACAAGATCGTGGAGGGTCACAAGGCTGGCAAGGGGTACAAAACCCTTTCCAAGGAGTTGGGCCTACCTGTCTCCACTGTTGGGAGCATCAACCGGAAGTGGAAGGCTTATGGAACTACAGTTAGCCTTCCACAGCCTGGGCAGCCTTTGAAAGTTTCCACCCGTGCCGAGGCCAGGCTTGTCCGAAGAGTCAAGGCTAACCCAAGGATAACAAGGAAGGAGCTCCGGGAAGATCTCATGGCAGTGGGGACATTGGTTTCAGTCAATACCATAAGTAACGTACTCCACCGCAATGGTCTCCGTTCCAGACGAGCCCGTAAGGTACCTTTACTTTCAAAGCGTCATGTCAAGGCTCATCTACAGTTTGCTCATGATCACTTGGAGGACTCTGAGACAGACTGGTTCAAGGTTCTCTGGTCTGATGAGACCAAGATCGAGATCTTTGGTGCCAACCACACACGTGACGTTTGGAGACTGGATGGCACTGCATACGACCCCAAGAATACCATCCCTACAGTCAAGCATGGTGGTGGCAGCATCATGCTGTGGGGCTGTTTCTCAGCCAAGGGGCCTGGCCCTCTGGTCCGCATCTATGGGAAGATGGATAGCACGGCCTACCTGGAGATTTTGGCCAAGAACCTCCACTCCTCCATCAAGGATCTTAAGATGGGTCATCATTTCATCTTCCAACAAGACAACGACCCAAAGCACACAGCCAAGAAAACCAAGGCCTGGTTCAAGAGGGAAAAAATCAAGGTGTTGCAGTGGCCTAGTCAGTCTCCTGACCTTAACCCAATTGAAAACTTGTGGAAGGAGCTCAAGATAAAAGTCCATATGAGACACCCAAAGAACCTAGATAACTTGGAGAAGATCTGCATGGAGGAGTGGGCCAAGATAACTCCAGAGACCTGTGCAGGCCTGATCAGGTCTTATAAAAGACGATTATTAGCTGTAATTGCAAACAAAAATAATTGCAAAATATTAAACCTAGGGGTTGAATAATAATTGACCCACACTTTTATGTTGAAAATTTATTAAAATTTAACTGAGCAACATAACCTGCTAAATCTGCAGGGGGTTGAATACTACTTGTAGGCACTGTATATATATATATATATATATATATATATATATATATATATATATTATATATATACACACACATATATATCAGTACAGACCGAAAGTTTGGACACACCTCATCTCTAGAACAACTATTAAGAGGAGACTTTGTGCAGCAGGCCTTCATGGTAAAATAACTGCTAAGAAACCACTGCTAAGGACAAGCAACAAGCAGAAGAGACTTCTTTGGGCTAAAGGACACATGGAATGGACATTAGACCAGTAGAAATCTGTGATTTGGTCTGATGAGTCCAAATTTGAGATCTTTGGATCCAACCACCGTGTCTTTGTAGAAAAGGTGAACGGATGGACTCTACATGCCTGGTTCCCACCATGAAGCATGGAGGAGGAGGTGTGATGGTGTGGGGGTGCTTTGCTGGTGACACTGTTGGGGATTTATTCAAAATTGAAGGCATACAGAATCAGCATGCCTACCACAGCATCTTGCAGCGGCATGCTATTCCATCTGGTTTGCGTTTAGTTGGACCATCATTTATTTTTCAACAGGACAATGACCCCAAACACACCTCCAGGCTGTGTAAGGGCTATTTGACTAAGAAGGAGAGTGATGGGGTGCTACACCAGCTGACCTGGTCTCCACAGTCACCAGACCTGAACCCAATCAAGATGGTTTGGGGTGAGCTGGACCACAGAGTGAAGGCAAAAGGGCCAACAAGTGCTAAGCATCTCTGGGAACTCCTTCAAGACTGAAAACCATTTATGGTGACTACCTCTTGAAGCTCATCAAGAGAATGCCAAGAGTGTGAAAAGCAGTAATCAAAGCAAAATGTGGCTACTTTGAAGAACCTAGAATATAAGACATATTTTCAGTTGTTTCCCCACTTTAAGTATTTCATTCCACATGTGTTAATTCATAGTTTTGATGCCTTCAATGTGAATCTACAATTTTAGAGTCATGAAAATAAAGAAAACTCATTGAATGAGGTGTGTCCAAACTCTTACATTTCTATCTATTTGTTCTGTGGTTTTTGTGTGCAGAATAAATTTTTGTTAATACACTCTATTATGGTAACAACAGTTATTAACCCGGGCAAAGCCGGGTAGTACAGCTAATTATATATATATATATATATATATATATATATATATATATATATATATATATATATATATATTGTCATTCTTACCTTTAACTTTATTTAACTTTTTTGTTGTGTTTAAGTACTAGCTTTTGTTTGTTTTTTTAAGCTAAGAAAACTTAAAACACGAATTCTGCTATTTTCGTTACGATCTCCACCATCGGTTTAGGTGATATGATAATTGAACAAGTTGAGTCATGGATGCTGTAATACCAATGATGTGCACAAAGGTGTAAAAAGCGCAAATCTATGGTTGGGGAATGCTTATAAGGAGTAATAAAAAAACGTGGACATGGAACATGCAACCTACCGATTGACCTGGTGCAAAAACTATTTGACGTTGTATTAACCCCTTCACGACCTTGGACGGATCTATCCGTCCAGGATCGTGTCCCGTTAAGCCCCGCCCCCTGCCGCGGGCAGGCGGCGTGGATCGGCACACATATCAGCTGTTTTCAACAGCTGACATGTGTGCCTGCTAGCCGCGGGTGGAATCGCTTCCACCCGCGGCCATTAACCCCTTAAATCTTGCTGCCAAAGTCTGGCAGCAAGATTTAAATGCGCGCGGCCATGTTTGTTACTTACCGCCGCCCCCACCGGAAGTCACGTGTGTTATCACGTGACTATCGGTGGTTGCCATCGTAGCACAGGGTCATGTGATGACGCCTGCTGCTATGATCTTTCACTTTCATTTTCCCTCGGCCGAGAGCAGAGGGAAAACCAAAGTGAGTGAATCTGCTGTTTACAGCTGAATTGCTGTGATCAGCAGATAGATAATAGCGATCAGATTGCTGATTGCTATAGCCCCCTAGGGGGACTAGTAAAATAAAAAAAAAAAGTAAAAAAAAAAGTTTTAAAAAATAAAAAAAAAAACAAAAAACCTAAAAGTTCAAATCACCCCCCTTTCCCCCCATTGAAAATTAAAGGGTTAAAAAATAAATAAATATACACATATTTGGTATCGCCGCGTTCAGAAATGGCCGATCTATCAAAATATAAAATCAATTATTCTGATTGGTAAACGGCGTAGTGGCAAAAAAATTCCAAACGCCAAAATTACGTTTTTTGGTCGCCGCAAGTTTTGCGCAAAATGCAATAACAGGCGATCAAAACGTAGCATCTGCGCAAAAATGGTACCATTATAAACGTTAGCTCGAGACGCAAAAAATAAGCCATCACTGAGCCATAGATCCCAAAAAATAAGAACGCTACGTGTTTCGGAAAATGGCACAAAACGTGCGCCACTTTTATTGGACAAGCTTGTGAATTTTTTTTAACCCCTTAGATACAAGTAAACCTATACATGTTTGGTGTCTACAAACTCGCACCGACCTGAGGCATCACATAGATACATCAGTTTTATCATATAGTGAACACGGTGAATAAAATATCCCAAAAACTATTGTACGATCCCACTTTTTTTGCAATTTTTCCGCACTTGGAATTTTTTTGCCGTTTTCCAGTACACTATATGGTAAAACTTATGATTTCATTTAAAAGTACAACTCGTCCCGCAAAAAACAAGCCCTCATATGGCAAGATTGACGGAATAATAAAAAAGTTACGGCTCTCGGAAGAAAAGGAGCAAAAAACAAAAACGCAAAAACGGAAAGTGCCCGGGGGCTGAAGGGGTTAAGGTAGCTCTGATGATGTGTTGAAACTCTTCTTCATGTTGTACAATGTGTCAAATAAATGTTTATTATAACTGTAATTGCAGGACAATAAAATATAATGTATACTGATGTATCATTTTGATTATAGCTTTGACTCCAATATGCTGTGTGGTCCACTAACTTTATTGTATGGCCTACATCTTATTTTCATATTGAGCTATTAACATTGCGCTCTGTGTGAAATGCCTTCCAGCTTCAATTTGTTATCCAAAGCTGTTCACAATACAACAATGTTTTTGAAGGCAGGCGTGTGTAATGAAACACCCCGCTGCGCTCCAAGCTGGTGAGTCCTTTTCTTAAATGAACTGTTAATCCACCGCTACCAATCAGCACTTTATTAATCAATTGATAAATTGTGCTTTCAAACACGTCACCTATAGACTTTATCCTTCCACTTCACTGGAAGGCATGAATAAATATTTTACCAGTTAGAAAAAATTTGCATCAATCTCCATTCCCTACAAACACAGTGTACATGCTTCCTGACCAGACGCTTTATACTTCCAGATTGTGCCTTGAAGATGCCAGAATAATAAGTGATTTCCTGATAAGCTGACAAGTGGCGACTTTTTCTCCAATGCTGGATTAGTAGAGATACTTGCTATCCATGTCTGGGATATGTTAATACTGTAATTTTTATATTAAATATACAATTTTTTACCCTATTCTCCCTTTTTATGTGTAGTAACTTAAATGTTTATAATAAAAGACCAGACGACTAGAATTTGATTATTGTAACCTCCTGCTCTCTGGCCTCCCTTCTAACACTCTTGCACCCCTTCTACACTATGCTGCCCGCCTAATCCACCTATCCCCCCGCTCCTCCCTGACCTCTCCTCTCTGCCAATCCCTTCACTGGCTTCCCATTGCCCAACGACTCCAGCTCAAAACCCTAACCATGACCTACAAAGCCATCCATAACCTGTCTCCTCCCTACATCTGTGACCTAGATCCCCGGTACTTATTGACACGTAACCTCCGATCTTCACAAGATCTCCTTCTCTACTTCTCTCTCATCTCCTCTTCCCTCCAACACATCCAAGATTTCTCCCGTGCATCCCCCATACTCTGGAACGCTCTGCTACAACATATCAGACTCTCGCCTACCTTGACAAGCTTCAAAAGGAATCTGAAGACCCACCTTTTCCAACAAGCCTACAACCTGCCGTAAGCCTCTGTCCGCTATAGCACTGAACTACCATCTCCACCCACACCTACTGTATCCTCACCCATCCCCTGTAGACTGAGCCCTCGTGGACAGGGTCCTTTCTCCTCCTGTACCTGTCTGTGCCTTGCATTGTTTATGATTATTGTACTTGTCCCCATTATGCGTACCCCTTTTCACATGTAAAGTGCCATGGAATAAATGGAACTATAATAAATAATAATAATTATGGTTGTGAGTTTGCTTGCTTTAGGAAGAATTTTCCCCTGTGCATATCTGCAGTAGAAACCAAATAAGCGAAGTGCCACACTTTAATAAAACAATAAGAAACTTGTGAGCTCAGATGACAAATAATTCTGGAAACTTTCCTGAGAATTCTGAAATTTCTCAAGGAAATTTTAAACTTAAAACTTATGTACTTTGCGTAGATAATTTTCAGATAGTGTTTCTAGAGTAGTCAATAATATCAACAGGCATTGGCTTGGAAATGGTATTTCCAAAGCAAGGTATCAAAGTTAATAACCGGATGCAGTCATGCAAATTCAAGGTCAAGGCTGGAAGAATTCATGTAAAATAATAATATATTTATGTAATATTATTAAAACAAACATTATATAATATAGAATATATTAATGCAATGTAATAAAAATAAACATAAAACACTATCGGCCTCATGTACTCACGATCGCTGGGTGTGCAGATTGTTCCTATCGCAATCTGAGGTCATGCGATGTCGCTGTGACCGCCGAACAATCCCTCCTTCAAGGGGGAGGTGCGTTCGACGTCATAGCGACATCACTGCGGCATCACTAAGCAGCCGCCCAATAGCAGAGGAGGGGCGAAGATGAGCACTTCTTTCCTTTCCTCATTGCCGGTGGACGCAGGTAAGGAGATGTTCGTCGTTCCTGCGGTGTCACACGTAGCGATGTGTGATGCCGCAGGAACGACGAACAATATCGTAACTGCAGCAGCAACGATATTATGAAAAGGAGCGACGTGTCAACGATCAACGATTTTTGACGCTTTTGCGATCGTTGATCGTCGCTCCTTGGTGTCACACGCTGCGATATCGCTAACGGCGCCAGATGTGCGTCACTAACGACGTGACCCCGACGATATATCGTTAGCGATGTCGCAGCGTGTAAAGCAGCCTTTAGGAGGCCTCTTGGGTTCTTCCATTAGAAACTAAACTAAAAGGTTTCTTGCACTGCAGTACATGAGTATTACAGGGTATGAAAAAATATTTATGATGACTCATAGTGGACTAAGTAATAAAAATAAAAAAAATCTATAAACTTGTAAAATATAAAAAAAAAAGCACAGAGAGATCAAGGGAAGCTGTATCGCCACTAAAAATGCAGCTTTTATGTAAAAATAACACAAAAACATTCACACAATTGGTATCACTGTGCTCATATCAACCCAAAGAAAATAACTGTCACAATGTTTATTCCATATGGCAAACATTGCTGAAAAAAATGGCAAAAATGTAGCTTTTTCATCTTACCGACAAGCAAAAAATGAAATAAAAAGTGATTAAATGTCATATGTATGCACTTTGTATTCAGCAGTTACAAATGTGTTAGTGAGCGAGAATCCTAAAGTCTCCCTATTTGCAGAAATCGTGCTGCTCTCTTACCTAGAAATCCACCCCCTAACCTTTATAAACTCCTGTGTGCATTTGGGCATCTATTGGGGTAGAAATTAAAACCCCTTAGCAACATAGGACGTACAAAAATCATAGGGATCAGCAGAAACCCCGCAAGTGACCCTGTGGCGCCCCTGCGGCTTCAGGCGCCACAGGGTACTGCTCCTCACCCTAGGTGCATTATTCATCTCAGATACGGAGGAGGTCGTCACTGGTAAAACCACCACAATCCACCACCATACACAGTTTTATGGCCTCTCACTGGAACTAGGCTAGGGTAGAGATATTGGAAGGTGGCCATCACCAATATAGTGGACCTTCTGCTCACTAGTTCAGGAACCTGGGGGGGGGAGCGGCGAGCAGCACAGAGAGAGAGGGAAGTCGTGAGTCAGCAGACATACACGCAGACAGTCTGAGGAGGCAGAAGGAAGTAGAGCTGCAGGAGAGAGGTCCTGGGGACAGGCGTCTGGAGGAATTTGTCCCAGGACTAGGAGTGAGGACAGACAGAGGAACCACACACACAATTAGTCAGTCACCACTGGGAACCAAGTGAGACGCAGGAGAATACGGTCGCTGAGGGGAGAGCTGATAGCTCTCTCAGGACTGGTGCATCTCTCAGGGTGCGGAGCCCTAGTTTGGTGGGCACTTTACGGCCTGACAGTAGAATCCGCCGGGTGGAGGATTTCCCTGTGTAGCTTCAAGTTCCAGGGACTCACACAACACAGCGCAGGGAGGAAGGACTCACGAAGTATCCCTCTGGTACTGGCCCCAGAACTATCCAGGATCGTCTGGAGCCCATCACAGCGGAGTCTGGCAGTCCAACGGCTGGAGAAACTCATTGAGTAAATACCTTAAGCTGCAACCGATGTGTCGTCTGATCCTTCCCGCATCCTGCGCTTCGCACACTGGGGTGGACAACTACTCTCAACATCCTCCCTGGGGCCTAGCTCTGCATGTGGAGAGCTGCAACATCTGAGCTGCGTTACCATCCGCCCCAGCGGAAAGAGACCTTGTGCAGTGGCGGCTCCCCTTATAGCCACATACATAGGCGGATTATAATGAGGGCAATCTGGGCTACCGCCCGGGGCCTGAGCCTCCAGGGGGCTCATGCTCAGAAAAGTAAATTGCCCCCATTATAATCCGCATGAAACATTTAAAAGATGCTGAGTCGTCCACCTGCCCTGCAGCACGTCGGCAGGACGGGGGCCCCCATCAAGGTAATGAGGGGGCCCGGGTCGCTCATAGACAGCTACCCTCTCTTTCTGCTCTGATCTATGTGATGGGGCAGAGCAGGGGAGGAAATGTACTGGAGCAGAATGGAGGCTGAGAAGATGAAGGACCTAGCCTGATCACATGACCGGTGATGTAGCAGGTCCTGTAGCTGCTGTAGCCTCTGTGCAGCTCCTAGTGTCTTCTCCCCTGCCTGCACCGATGAAGAGCTGCAAGATGTGGTAATGTATAGTGTGTGTAAGGAGATGTGCTTATTGTAGAGCTGTGTGTGTATATGTGTATGTAGTCTGTCTCTTTCTCTCCCCGGCTGGCTGTCTCTTTCTCTCCCTGGCTGGCTGTCTCTTTCTCTCCCCGGCTGGCTGTCTCTTTCTCTCCCCGGCTGGCTGTCTCTTTCTCTCCCCGGCTGGCTGTATCTTTCTCTCCCTGGCTGGCTGTCTCTTTCTCTCCCCGGCTGGCTGTCTCTTTCTCTCCCCGGCTGGCTGTCTCTTTCTCTCCCCGGCTGGCTGTCTCTTTCTCTCCCCGGCTGGCTGTCTCTTTCTCTCCCCAGCTGGCTGTCTCTTTCTCTCCCCGGCTGGCTGTATCTTTCTCTCCCTGGCTGGCTGTCTCTTTCTCTCCCTGGCTGGCTGTCTCTTTCTCTCCCCGGCTGGCTGTCTCTTTCTCTCCCCGGCTGGCTGTATCTTTCTCTCCCTGGCTGGCTGTCTCTTTCTCTCCCCGGCTGGCTGTATCTTTCTCTCCCTGGCTGGCTGTCTCTTTCTCTCCCTGGCTGTCTCTCTCCCTGGCTGGCTCTCTCCCCGGCTGGCTGTCTTTTTCTCTCCCCGGCTGTGGGTCTCTTTCTCTCCCCGGCTGGCTGTATCTTTCTCTCCCTGGCTGGCTGTATCTTTCTCTCCCTGGCTGGCTGTCTCTTTCTCTCCCCGGCTGGCTGTCTCTTTCTCTCTCTGGCTGGCTGTCTCTCTCCCTGGCTGGCTGTCTCTTTCTCTCTCTCTTTGTCTCTCTATCAGTCTCTGTGTCTCCACAGAAATCATATTACCTCACACATAAGCTTCTTATACTAAGAATGTCTTTCGTTGCCTATAGCAACCAATGACAGCTCCGTTGACTTTAATGTAAGTACGGGTTTAAATTTTCCCCTCAAAACATAGTCTATGACATTCCCTGAGTCAAATGGGGTGTCTGTGCAAAATATCGTGATCGTAAATGTGGTAGTGCGGATTCCTTTAGAAGACACACATGCACAAACACACACTATATACTGTATATACAAATACATGCACACATGCTGTATATAGACACAGCTTTATATATATACGCATATGTCTGACGATTCTGTCTTGGGCTTGTCATTTTGATGTCCTGAAAAACGGTGCATGCAGCTATTTTCGGGCTGTCAGAATGATGACTAGCGGTTAATGTTTGAATGATGAGGACTGTTTGCAGAATTGGAGATTTTCCAGTGATGGTGGGACTCTGGAAGGTTGGAGGTATGTATGCAGAGGAGGATCTGAGCTCACCCTGTAAATGCATCACCTGGGTCCTTTCTCTGGGGGGACGGTGCGAGGAGGTCAGCTCCATGTTCAAAGAGGCAAAGTCCGGCAATAGAAAAAACTTGCTTCCAGCATCACGTCCAAGAAATAAGTGTAAAAAACAATTTTATTCGATAACTTGTGCAAATCTAGCAGGATATGTCTAAAGCGGGCTTTACACACAGCGACATCGCTAGCGATGTCGCTGGTGAAAGCACCCGCCCCAGTCGGTTTGTGCTTTACGGGCAGGAACGGGCAGAAACGATGAACAATCTGCGTCCTGCAACAGCAATGATAATCGGGATTAGAACGACCAGTCAACGATTAACGATTAGGTGAGTAATTTTGATCGTTAACGGTCATTCGTGCGTTTCACACGCAACGACATCACTAACGAGGCCGGATGTGCGTCACGAATTCCGTGACCACAACGACATCTCGTTAGCGATGTCATTGCGTGTAAAGCCCGCTTTAGACTAAGAACCTCTTTTAGGTGTGAAACGCGTTAGACTTTGTTTTATACTTCGTGGACGTCCATCCAGCCTAGTGTTGGATTTAACCTTATGGAATAAAATTGGTTTTTTAACCTAATTTCTTGGACGTGATGCTAGAAACAATTTTTTTCTATTGCCGAAGTTTCAAGGGGTAGAAGCGGAGCTTTGGTGGAGGCAGAGTCTGAAGGGGCCCTGAAAATTCTGGCAGTATGGGGCCCTGAAATTCCTGGTGGCAGCCTTGGGCAGGACGTACGAGTAACATACAGAGTGCGGGGCGGCTGAGGGAGGCCCGGCCACCTGTCTGGCATTGTTGCAGGCCACGCTGGAGTCCAGCAGTCTGAAGAGTGGAGACTGACCGGTGACCTGTTCTGTGGAGGTGTCTGCCGACCTGTGCACTAGCAGCAAGCAACGGCGGCACACTATGTAAAATGGGAGAAATGGCGGCACACTATGTAAAATGGGAGAAATGGCGGCACACTATGAGAAAGGGGGGGACGAGGGTGTCTTCTATCAAACTGTCCTGTGGCATCTGATCTATGTAGTTTCAAGTCTCCATTCCCAATACATACACTGTATGTATAGATTGGGAATGGAGGATTGAAACTCCATGGGTGAAACGCTCCAGCACACTGTGCCCCACTGGCCCTCCCTCCATCTTGGATATTTCCAATGTCTGACTCCACATACTGTGTGTGTCCCTCCATCAGGATATTCTGCATGTATCATGATGTATGTAGTGGATATAATGGAAGGGTACACACAGTGTGCAGGCCAGGGACATCTGCCCACACCAATTCCATACCCCATATATATTTTCACTACTACAATAAGGCCATGTGCACACATTGAGTATTTGGTGAGTTTTTTACCTCAGTATTTTTTACAAATACGGAGGTATAAAAGTCACTAAATACTGAACGTGCACACACGGCCTTACAAATAATGAGGTAATGAACTCACCAAATACTCAGCGTGTGCACGTGCCCCAAGGCCTCATGCACTTGTTCAGTATTAGAGTTTTTGTTACCGTATTTGTTAAGCTATGTTCACATAGGGCAGTTTTGCAGTTTTATTTTCCATTGGTTATTAGCATGTTAATACATGCTAATAAGCTGTAGCTTTTGCTCAGATTTTGCTGCAGAAAAACAAACACCCTGCGTTCAGTATTTGATGAGTTTTTACCTCAGTATGTGTAAGGCCTCGTGCACATGTTCAGTATTGGTGAGTTTTTTAACTCAGTATTCTTAAGGCCTTGTGCACACGAGTATTTGGTGAGTATTTTACTTCAGTATTTGTTAAACTATGTTCACACAGGATGTTTTTGTTCAGTTTTTTTTATTTATTTATTTATTTTGGGGGGGGGCAATAGTCTTGTTTACAGCTGGACTGTTCAATACTCTGCCTTATTGTGTTTTGTTTTGTTTGTTTTTTTAAAACTGAAGGGTATATTTATTAGATTAGTGGATGTTTTTAAGGTTATAGTTTCAGCAACTATTTTTCAGAAATAATCTGTTTCAGGTGTATGATGATGGACCGTCACATGATCCGTGTGTAGGGATGGGGGCCCAACGATCCTGAACAGCCCGGGGCCCTGGTTACCCTTAATCCGCCCCTGGCCGCATACCACAGGTGGCATCACAAAAGACAACTACTCCCATCATCACCATCATCCCATCTCCATAATTTTGGTTGACACCGCGGGATCACGGAGGCGGGCCAGGCCACTGTGACAACCCAAACCCCCAAAACCGGCCCGGTGACGAGTAGTTCCCAAGACCCCGGGCCGCCGGCTCGTCAACCCCATATTGAAAAAGTCACTGTGTAAGGAATTCATTTGGGGTGTAGTGAATATTTTGAACCCACAGGTGCCTCACGGGAGTTTATAACATTGGGATGTGGAAATGTAACATTTTACATGGACCCCACCATTTATTGCACAATTTTCCACGAATGTGGTGATGCCCTATAAGCCATCAGAAACGACTGGCCACAAGTCAGGGCTGAGGAGGAACTAATTGGTTTTTGGAGTACAGATTTTACTAAAATAGTTTTGGGTAGACATTTTCAGAGCCCCTAAGATGTCAGAACAGCAGAAAAACCCCAAAAGTGACTCCATTGTAGAAATAGCACCTCTCAAATAATTTTTCTATGGCTTCAGTGACTATTTTCTAGCACCCACACCACATTCTTTCTTTTTTGAAGAATTACAAATATGTCAGTTTAGTGCCCATACATTGTGCCCCCATATATTGTAGCGTCCCCATACATTGTGCCCAGCTTCTGCTTCTGGAGACACACACTCCGTAAATTACTAACTGCGCTCTCCCCTCTACAATAATTCCACACGTGGTCGCTTACCGTGGTGTAGGCACAGGAGGCTCAAGAGAGAGGCATTTATATTTGGGAGCACAGACATCACTGGATTGGGGGGTGGGAGCCTTATCGCTTTTCCAGAGTCTTTGTTCTACCAGTAACATGGGACCCACCTATATTTCCAGTGACAGATGGCAGACCTGAATGGGCGCTGGTTTTGTGTGGGTAAGTTAGGGAATTTATTTCTAACATTTTGGGATACAGAACATTTTTTTGATCACTTTTAATATATCTAGAATAACAGTCTTGTGTTCTGCGCTGAGCCCTTCAGTCAGGATTTCCATGTAAATCCCCCAAAAAAGTGATTCAGACGAAACCCCCAGCAGGACCACTCACTCTAATGAGGAAGATGGAGACACTTTGGACATTGTTGTTTCGCTGGTGTCCATTTTTTTAGGCATGCACAGAGCTGTGGTTGTCCACATTTGTAGGCAACAAAGATGCCTAAAATAATGGGACATAGTCGGAACATAGACCAAACAGAGTCCAAAGTGTCTCCATCCACCTCATTATAGTGTAATGATTCCAAAGGAGATTTTGTCTGAATCGCGTTTTTTGGGATTTACACGGAAACCCCAACGTAAGTGATTAAGGCTAAGACCGCACTTTGCATTCACCTACTTGCAGTTCTAAACGCACGTTTTGGGCTTAATTGATTTGACCAAAGTTGCCTTTTTCAAAAATTTAGCGCTGAAAACGCATGCGGATTTACCGCGTTTTAGATGCGTTTTCAGCGCTTTTTACATGCATTTTCACCTGCGTTTTGACAGATGCGTTTTGAACATCAAGACACTGCTAAATAAAGTTTAATCTGTCAAACACAATGTAAAAAGAGAAAAAAAAAAAAGGAACACAGATTTTTAGAAATAATTAAAAAAATAGAAATATTGAATAAAATTATAGCGGTAATATACTATTTATTGCAAAAATAGCAATAAATTATATCTTTTTTTATTTAATTGTCGGACTATGCGTGTGTGTAAAGGAACATATGAAATCATTATTTTAATGTCCAAAAAGCATGCGTTTTGGTAGTCCAAAACGCATGTTTTCAACACATAAAAAGCAGATAAAACGCAGGAATTTGAAGGAATCTTGGTTTTTGCTATTTCTCATTGACTTCAGTTAGCAAAATGCACCCAAAATGGCAAAAACAATTGACATGTTGCTTCTTTGAACGCATGGTTTTTGCCACAAAATATGCAAATTAAACGCAGCGTTTAGAAACGCAAAGTGTGGTCTAGAAATCCCCATTTTCCATAGACTTTGCTGTGAAATCAAAACGCATGCCTTTTGGCATGAAAAAGGTGCTTCTCAAAACGGACCTAAAAAGCACCAATTGCTAGCGATATCGTACGCAAAAGCACCCGCCCCGGTCGTGCATTCGATATCGTGTGATCGCTGCCGCAGCGAACATTATCGCTACGGCAGCGTCACACGCACTTACCTGGTCGGCGGCGTCGCTGTGACTGCCGAACAATCCCTCCCTCAAGGGGGAGGGACATTCAGCATCACAGCGACGTCACCGCGACGTCACTAAGCGGCCGGCCAATCAAAGCGGAGATGAGCAGGACAAACATCCCGCCCACCTCCTTCCTTCTTCATTGCGGGCGTGTGGCAGGTAAGGGGAGGTCCCTCGTTCCTGCAGTGTGACACGTAGCGATGTGTGCTTCCGCAGGGACGAGGATCAACTTCGCCCACGCGACAGCAGAGATATTTGAGAATGGACCCCCATTTCAACGAGGAGCGATTTTGGACGTTTTTGCAAACAACGAGATCGCTACAGCGGCCGGATGTGCGTCACAAAATCCGTGACCCCAAAAAGATCACTGTAGCGATCTTGTAGCGTGTAAAGCCCTGCTTTAGTCTAAGAGAGAGCGCAGGATAAATGTTAGCTGAGCCTGGGAAGCAAAATGAAGAAATAGACAGCAGTGTAGGAATAGTTCTTTTATTTAATTTTTAACTGTTCCTCGTGCGATATTAGTAATAGGACGGATTTATTCTGCGGGTTGGAGCGATTTCAGGGATACCAGATTTATATTGTTTTTTTATATTCTGCTTCTATTATACAGTAAAAATGATTATTTTTTTATTATAGTTTTTCCACTGCAATATTCTGAGAGCTGTAAAGTTTTTCTTTTTTGGAGAAGAGGGCTGTATAAGGGCTTATTTTTTTGCGCAATAAACTGGAAGTTTTTGGGGTACTATTTTGGGGAACGGAACATTTTTTGATTGCTTTTTATTTAGATTTTTTTATTTAGATGAAGAATTAGTACAAAAAAGCAATTCACTTAGTTTTTTAAATATTATTTTGCACTGTGCTATAGCTGTGTAAAGGGGGCTTTACACGCAGCGATATCGGTAGCGAGCATACCCGCCCCAGTCGGTTGTGCGTCACGGGCAAATCGCTGCCTGTGGCGCACAATATCGTTAGGAGCCGTGACACAGACTTACCTGCCTGGCGACGTCGCTGTGGCTGGCGAACAACCTCCTTTCTAAGGGGGCGGTTCGTGCGGCGTCACTAAGCGGCTGCCCAATAGAAGCGGAGGGGCGGAGATGAGCGGCCAGAACATCCCACCCACCTCCTTCCTTCCTCATTGCCAGCGGCCGCAGGTAAGCTGTAGTTCGTTGTTCCCGAGGTGTCACACATAGCGATGTGTGCTGCTTCGGGAACGACGAACTACCTGCGTCCTTAACAATCAACGATTTTTTGAAAATGAATGACGTGTCAACGACGGACGATTTGGTGAGTATTTTTTTGTTGGTGTCACACGCAAAGACGTCGCTTACGATGGTGATGGATGTGCGTCAAGGAATCCGTGACGCCGGCGATATATATCGTTATACGTCGTGGCGTTTAACCCCTTCAGCCCCCAGCCTGTTTTCACCTTAAAGACCCGGCCATTTTTTGCAATTCTGACCAGTGTCACTTTGACAGGTTATAACTCTGGAACGCTTCAACGGATCCTGGCGATTCTGAGATTGTTTTTTCGTGACATATTGTACTTCATGTCAATGGTAAATTTAGGCCGATATTTTTTGCGTTTATGTGTGAAAAGTTTGGAAATTTGGCGAACATTTTGAAAATTTCGCAATTTTCAAAATTTGAAATTTTATGCCCATAAATCTGTGAGATATGTCACACAAAATAGTTACTATGTAACATTTCCCACTTGTCTACTTTACACCAGCGCAATTTTCGAAACAAAATTTTTTTCCGTTAGGAAGTTAGAAGGGGTCAAAGTTCATCAGCAATTTTTCATTTTTCCAACAAAATTTACAAAAAAAATATTTTAGGTACCACATCACATTTGGAGTGACTTTGAGAGGCCGAGGTGACAGAAAATACCCAAAAGTGACCCCATTCTAAAATCTGCACTCCTCACACTGCTCAAAACCACATCTAAGAAGTTTATTAACCCTTTAGGAGCTTTATAGCAACCAAAGCAATGTGGAAGGAAAAAATGAAAATTTTACTTTTTTACACAAAAATGTTACTTTAGCCATAAAATTTAGCATTTTCACAAGGGTATCAGGAAAAATGCACCATAAAATTAATTGTGCAATTTCTCCTGAGTACACCGATATCTCATATGTGGGGGAAATCAATTGTTTTGGCGCACGGCAAGGCTCGGAAGAGAAGGAGCATCATTTGAATTTTTGAAAGCAAAATTGTCTGGAATAATTAGCAGATGTGATGTTGCGTTTGGAGACCCCCTGAGGTTCCTAAACAATGGAGCTCCCCCACAAGTGACCCCATTTTGGAAACTAGACCCCTCATGGAATTTATCTAGATGTTTATTGAGCACTTTGAACCTCTGGGGGCTTCACAAAAGTTAATAACTTTGAGCAATGAAAATAAAAAAAAAAAAAAATTACCACGAAATTGTTACTTCAACCAGGTAGCTTTTTTTTTACAAGGGTATCAGGAAAAATTGCAACATAAAATGTATTGTGCATTTTCTCCTGAGTACACAGATACCTCATATGTGGTGGAAATCAAATGTTTGGGCGCACAGCAGGGCTCGGAAGGCAAGGTGCGACAATTGACTTTTCAAACGCAAAATTGTCTGGAATCGTTAGTGGATGCCATGTTGTGTTTGGAGACCCCCTGAGGTGCCTAAACAATGGAGCTCCCCCACAAGTGACCCCATTTTGGAAACTAGACCCCTCATTGAATTTATCTAGATGTTTACTGAACACTTTGAACCCCTGGAGGCTTCACAAAAGTTAAGAACGTTCAGCCGTGAAAATATATATATTTTTTTTTTACCATGAAATTGTTATTTCAACCAGGTAGCTTTTTTTTCCACAAGGGTATCAGGAAAAAATGCACCATACAATGTATTGTGCAATTTCTCCTGAGTACACAGGTACCTCATATGTGGTGGAAAGTAATTGTCTGGGCACACAGCGGGGCTCAGAAGAGAAGGAGCGCCATTTCACAGCAAAATTGGTTGGAATTATTAGCGTACGTCATGTTGCGTTTGGAGACCCCCTGAGGTGCCTAAACAATGGAGCTCCCCCACAAGTGACCTCATTTTGGAAACTAAACCCCCATGGCATAAATCTACATGGGTAATGAGCACTTTGAACCCTCACGTGCTTCATACATTGAGGCATAAAAACAAAAAAGTACTTTTTTTTTTCCACAAAATGTTATTTTAGGCTCCATTTTTTAATTTGTACAGGGGTAACAGGATAAAGTGGACTGCAAAATTTGTTGGGCAATTTGTTCTGAGTATGCTGATACCTCATATGTGGCAGAAAAACACTGTTTGGGCGCACGGCAGAGCTCCAGAGGGAAGGAGCGTCATTTGACTTTTTAAATGGAAAATTAGCTGGAATCGTTAGCCGCACCATGTCGCGTTTGGAGATCCCCCTGATATGCCCAAACAGTGGAGCTCCCCCACATGTGACCCCATGTTGGAAACTAGACCCCCCCCCCCCCAATACAAAGAAATATTAGTTTGGCATAATAAAAAATAGAGACGTCAGTAAAAAAAAAAATATATATGCACCTGCAACTGACACTAAGGCAAGTGCCACACGTGAGAGCAATGCACAAATCTCGCATCGCATCACCCGACACAGCCGCACACTCCTGTCTGGAAGAGAGCGACCGTGCCGGATGATGCGGTGTGAGACTCGAGCATCGCTCTCATGTGTGGCACTGGGCTGACCCTTACAATATTCAGTAAAAAATACTGTAGTTGATGATTACTACAGTATAATTTTACTGGCCCTAAACTAAGTTTATTTGTATTTCTTTCTTAGTTTACAGAAAAAAAAATTAGGACGAACGCACAGATGTACTGCAAAAAGGGGGGGTACTAGGTGGGATGGAAAAAAGATGGATGGAGGATAGAAGAGGGCGCAACGGATGCAGGAGCGGCGGAGGATGGGTGAGGAGCCAAGGGCGGAGGATTGGTGAGGGGGCACGTCGGAGGATGGGAGGGCGTGGCGGATGGAGGAGCGGTTGAGGATGGGTGCGGGCACAACGGATGCAGGAGTGGCGGAGGAAGGGGGGGCGAGGGGAAGGGTGGAAGGGGAGTGGGAGGTGAGATTGGGGATAGCTACCTTACAGAATGCATCTAGGCAGCAGGATTGCAGCAGATCCGGGAGGGGGGGAGGGGGCAGAGGATTAAGGGGATGAGAGAGAGCAGGCAGCAGATAAGGGAGGGGGCAGAGGCTGATGGGGGAGTGAGGTGGCAGATGCAAGGGCGCAGAGGCTGATTGGGGAATGAGGTGGCAGATGCAGGGGCGCAGAGGCTGATGGGGGAGTGAGGTGGCTGATGCAGGGGCGGTGGAGCGGCAGATGCTGGGGCGGTGGAGCGGCAGATGGGGAGAGAGCAGTGACTGATGGGGAGAGGGGAGCGGCAGATGCTGGGGCGGTGGAGCGGCAGATGGGGAGAGAGCAGTGACTGATGGGGAGAGGGGAGCGGCAGATGCTGGGCGGTGGAGCAGCAGATGGGGCGAGAGCAGTGACTGATGGGGAGAGGGGAGCGGCAGATGCTGGGCGGTGGAGCAGCAGATGGGGCGAGAGCAGTGACTGATGGGGAGAGGGGAGCGGCAGATGCTGGGGCGGTGGAGCAGCAGATGGAGCGAGAGCAGTGACTGATGGGGAGAGGGGAGCGGCAGATGCTGGGCGGTGGAGCAGCAGATGGGGCGAGAGCAGTGACTGATGGGGAGAGGGGAGCGGCAGATGCTGGGGCGGTGGAGCAGCAGATGGGGCGACAGCAGTGACTGATGGGGAGAGGGGACGGCAGATGTTGGGCGGTGAGCAGCAGATGGGGCGACAGCAGTGACTGATGGGGAGAGGGGACGGCAGATGCTGGGGCGGTGGAGCAGCAGATGGGGCGACAGCAGTGACTGATGGGGAGAGGGGACGGCAGATGCTGGGCGGTGGAGCAGCAGATGGGGCGACAGCAGTGACTGATGGGGAGAGGGGACGGCAGATGCTGGGGCGGTGGAGCAGCAGATGGGGCGACAGCAGTGACTGATGGGGAGAGGGGACGGCAGATGCTGGGCGGTGGAGCAGCAGATGGGGCGACAGCAGTGACTGATGGGGAGAGGGGACGGCAGATGCTGGGGCAGTGGAGCAGCAGATGGGGCGACAGCAGTGACTGATGGGGAGAGGGGACGGCAGATGCTGGGCGGTGGAGCAGCAGATGGGGCGACAGCAGTGACTGATGGGGAGAGGGGACGGCAGATGCTGGGCGGTGAGCAGCAGATGGGGCGACAGCAGTGACTGATGGGGAGAGGGGACGGCAGATGCTGGGGCGGTGGAGCGGCTGATGGGGAGAGTGCAGCGGCCGCCGTGACGCTCTCCTCCTGCTGCGCCACCCCCTGCATCTGACGCCGCTTGCTCTTACTGCTGAGTAGCGGCGTCACATGCAGGGGCGCAGTGGGAGAGCAGGGGCGAAGCACATGGAGCAGGGCAGCGGTGGATCGGGGGCTGTGACTCACAGATGGGCGCCTGCAGGGATCGCTCTCCTCAGATTCCACGGAGGGAGAAGCTAAGGAGAGCGATCTCCTACAGCAAGCTCACCCGGTTCCAGAGGCACGGTGCTGCTTGGAGAAATCGGTCACAAGGCCGATCTCTCCAATCAGAGCTGGGGGCGGGTGCAGTAAAGCTCACTGAGCTCCAGCCAATGGCCAGTGCTGCAGCTGCACTGACATAGCTGGATTTCAATGCTTCAGCCATTTTCAATGGCTGAAACATAACACTGGCTGTGATTGGCTGACGAACGCCGTTCAGCCAATCACAGCCTCCGTAGGTCCGGGAAGGAGACACCACCCCTCCTGAGGTCAGGTACAAGTCCTCTCCTTCCCGAATCTACAGTTTTTTAAAACCGATCGCGGTGCCCGGTGCTTTGGTGCCGCGATTCCGCCATGACGGATCTAGCCGTCATGGGTCTTTAAGTACCAGGGCACCATGACGGCTAGATCCGTCAAAGGTCGTGAAGGGGTTAATGGGGCCTTAAGACCAATTTATTTCTCTGGCCAGTATGGATACAAAGATACCATAATTATATTGTTTTTTTATGCTAAAAATCTATATTTTACAAAAATCAATTTGTTTTTGCATCGCCATATTCTGAGAGCTGTAACTTTTTTATTTTTTTCTGATCCTATCTGTTTGACGTCTGGGATTTAAATAGACCGCCTAATAAGGTAGGGGGCGTATGGGTACCAACAGCATCACGTCACTTCCGGTACCATTACAGGAAGTGACTATGCTGGATGGCAAAACGTAAACAGTCTGGTTGGCAAGCAGGAACAAGCGTAGGAGCGCACAAAACCAACGATTGGGTATAAAATGTTTTGTATAAGATATAAATATGATTGTACATAGATAGAAATTTATGATTTTAATAAAGGGGTAAGATTGTAATTTAAATAACCGGAGGTCACTTCCGTTATGGGGAGCGGAAGTGACGATCCTGAATGGCAATCTGTAAAAAGCCCTGGTTGGCATCATAGCGCTAGTGTAGCCATAATCGTTAGGTATATGTACTTTTGAAATAGGCTGTATTATAAGGCATTAGGCATACCACCGCTAGCAGAGTGACGCTGCTACCAATAAAAATAAAGAAAATCGCAATATTGAATGACTGCCAACTGTTTTATCAAAAATACGATTGACTGTAGTACCTTTTAGAGTATATAAGTGAAAGTTCCAGTGGCAATAAATATAAATATAAAGTTGAAAGAGAAGTTTGCTATTCATGAGGGGATCCAAATATAGTAAATATATAAAGGGTATAAAGGATGGGAGAATTTAATAATATAAGGGTTAGAAGGGAAGGGAAAATGAGGGAATGGGGATGGTGCTCTTTAATAAGATGGAAAATGACACCAAATGAACCAACTAGAGTAAAAAAGAGGAGAAGAAAAATTTTTTAAGGAAGTAAAAGAAAGAAGAAGAATGAAAAAAGATAAAAAGAAGGGGAAAGAGAAAAGGAAAAAGAAAAGAAAAAAGAAAGAAAAAGGAAAACTATGGGTGTGGAAGGAGTAGGAAAAAGGGGAACAGGAGAGAGGTAAAGGAATACCTATACGATTGGACCATCTTCCAGACCATATTCAGTTTCTCTGCTAAAAAAGGGAAGAAAAATAGAGAAAAAAAATAAATATAAAATAACTATAGAAAACTGGAAGTATCAAAATCCCGATTGAGACCTCTTGGTTCTAGTGTCTGAAGCGTAAAGATCCAGTATGCCTCCCTTTGTTTTAGGATTTTAACCCTGTCACCTCCCCTTCTATGTGGGGGAACCTGTTCTAGAACTTGAAACTTCAGCTGACTTACACTATGGCCCTGTTTATGGAAATGAAATGGGAGTGGTAATATCAATCTCTCACACCTTATTGTAGATTTATGTTGTGATATACGTTCCTTTACTGACTGTGTCGTTTCTCCTACATATAACAGGCCACAAGGACACTTAATGACATAGACAACAAATGAAGTGTCGCAGGTAAAAAAACCTCTTATTGGGTAACCCCGGCCACTGTGAGGATGTGAAACCTTATCTCCCTTCAATACGTTGTTACATTGAGGGCAACTCAAACACGGGAAGGTGCCACGTCTTGGGGTTAATAAATGAGTCTGAATGGGACCCGTTAAACTAGTGCCAATATCGGCCCTTACCAATTTATTGCCTAAATTCGAAGGACGTCTAAAACATGGGAGGAATGGTGTTTTAAATTCCTCTACGTCAGGGTATCCTTTTCGTAGTATTTCCCAATGACTTCTTATGAATTTATGGATCTTATACGCAAAAGGATGATAGGTATGTACAAATGCTAAGCGATTCTTTTTGATCCTATATGGAGTTGTAATGTTATTTGTAATATCAGTATTCAGAACCTCCTGTGGATAACCTCTAGCTTCAAATTTGGACTTCATTTCCTGTAGACGAGTTTTTTTGACAGACTCCTGGCTGACTATCCTATGAACCCTAAGAAATTGTGATTTTGGAATGGAGTTTCTGGTAGCTTTGGGATGACAACTGTTATATAATAACAAATTATTTCTATCCGTAGGTTTTACAAATAAATCCGTTTGTAACATGCCATCACTCCCTTTAGTAACAGTGGTATCAAGGAAATCAATCTTAGACAAGTCATAATGAATAACAAACTGAAGTTCAGGCCAAAACCCATTTATATGTTGATGGAATTCCATTATGGAGTCCAAAGGGCCCCCCCAAACGCAAAACACATCATCAATAAATCTTCTCCAGCAAATACAGTGCTCCTGATATCCCTTATGAGTATATATAAATTTTTCTTCAAATAGAGACATGTATGCGTTAGCGTAGGGGGGTGCCCCAGGTTATTAAGAAGGCATGAGTTGGGATACTGCCCAAATCTCTAATAACTTGTAAAAAGTGACTCGTGTCCAAAATGAAGGATGGTGTAGTTTTAGTTAAAGGAGTAATTATCCTCTCCAGAAGAATGGCCAGAGGAGGATAATTACTCCTTTAACTAAAACTACACCATCCTTCATTTTGGACACGAGTCACAACTCATGCCTTCTTAATAACCTGGGATGTTACTAGCTTATATACATCTATAATGCACCATAAGGGGATGACAGCTGTACATGATTTGTTGTTTAAAAATGATGTCTCTATGGAGGTACGGGATTGTTGTCTGGACCTTTTACAGATAGTCTTAACTGAGAATTTCTTCTTATTTCAGGATACCTTCTACATCCAAAAACAGGGTACCGCAATGGGGTCCAATGTGGCACCCCCCTACGCTAACGCATACATGTCTCTATTTGAAGAAAAATTTATATATACTAATAAGGGATATCAGGAGCACTGTATTTGCTGGAGAAGATTTATTGATGATGTGTTTTGCGTTTGGGGGGCCCTTTGGACTCCATAATGGAATTCCATCAACATATAAATGGGGTTTGGCCTGAACTTCAGTTTGTTATTCATTATGACTTGTCTAAGATTGATTTCCTTGATACCACTGTTACTAAAGGGAGTGATGGCATGTTACAAACGGATTTATTTGTAAAACCTACGGATAGAAATAATTTGTTATTATATAACAGTTGTCATCCCAGAGCTACCAGAAACTCCATTCCAAAATCACAATTTCTTAGGGTTCATAGGATAGTCAGCCAGGAGTCTGTCAAAAAAACTCGTCTACAGGAAATGAAGTCCAAATTTGAAGCTAGAGGTTATCCAGAGGAGGTTCTGAATACTGATATTACAAATAACATTACAACTCCATATAGGATCAAAAAGAATCGCTTAGCATTTGTACATACCTATCATCCTTTTGCGTATAAGATCCATAAATTCATAAGAAGTCATTGGGAAATACTACGAAAAGGATACCCTGACGTAGAGGAATTTAAAACACCATTCCTCCCATGTTTTAGACGTCCTTCGAATTTAGGCAATAAATTGGTAAGGGCCGATATTGGCACTAGTTTAACGGGTCCCATTCAGACTCATTTATTAACCCCAAGACGTGGCACCTTCCCGTGTTTGAGTTGCCCTCAATGTAACAACGTATTGAAGGGAGATAAGGTTTCACATCCTCACAGTGGCCGGGGTTACCCAATAAGAGTTTTTTTTACCTGCGACACTTCATTTGTTGTCTATGTCATTAAGTGTCCTTGTGGCCTGTTATATGTAGGAGAAACGACACAGTCAGTAAAGGAACGTATATCACAACATAAATCTACAATAAGGTGTGAGAGATTGATATTACCACTCCCATTTCATTTCCATAAACAGGGCCATAGTGTAAGTCAGCTGAAGTTTCAAGTTCTAGAACAGGTTCCCCCACATAGAAGGGGAGGTGACAGGGTTAAAATCCTAAAACAAAGGGAGGCATACTGGATCTTTACGCTTCAGACACTAGAACTAAGAGGTCTCAATCGGGATTTTGATACTTCCAGTTTTCTATAGTTATTTTATATTTATTTTTTTTCTCTATTTTTCTTCCCTTTTTTAGCAGAGAAACTGAATATGGTCTGGAAGATGGTCCAATCGTATAGGTATTCCTTTACCTCTCTCCTGTTCCCCTTTTTCCTACTCCTTCCACACCCATAGTTTTCCTTTTTCTTTCTTTTTTCTTTTTCCTTTTCTCTTTCCCCTTCTTTTTATCTTTTTTCATTCTTCTTCTTTCTTTTACTTCCTTAAAAAATTTTTCTTCTCCTCTTTTTTACTCTAGTTGGTTCATTTGGTGTCATTTTCCATCTTATTAAAGAGCACCATCCCCATTCCCTCATTTTCCCTTCCCTTCTAACCCTTATATTATTAAATTCTCCCATCCTTTATACCCTTTATATATTTACTATATTTGGATCCCCTTATGAATAGCAAACTTCTCTTTCAACTTTATATTTATATTTATTGCCACTGGAACTTTCACTTATATACTCTAAAAGGTACTACAGTCAATCATATTTTTGATAAAACAGTTGGCAGTCATTCAATATTGCGATTTTCTTTATTTTTATTGGTAGCAGCGTCACTCTGCTAGCGGTGGTATGCCTAATGCCTTATAATACAGCCTATTTCAAAAGTACATATACCTAGCGATTATGGCTACACTAGCGCTATGATGCCAACCAGGGCTTTTTACAGATTGCCATTCAGGATCGTCACTTCCGCTCCCCATAACGGAAGTGACCTCCGGTTATTTAAATTACAATCTTACCCCTTTATTAAAATCATAAATTTCTATCTATGTACGATCGTATTTATATCTTATACAAAACATTTTATACCCAATCGTTGGTTTTGTGCGCTCCTACGCTTGTTCCTGCTTGCCAACCAGACTGTTTACGTTTTGCCATCCAGCATAGTCACTTCCTGTAATGGTACCGGAAGTGACGTGACGCTGTTGGTACCCATACGCCCCCTACCTTATTAGGCGGTCTATTTAAATCCCAGGCGTCAAACAGATAGGATATAGCCACCACGGACCCGGATGGGCAGTTCTCTATATAAGAACCTAGCGATTCCTATCATCTCCATAACGTTGGTAAGCGCACTTATTTCCTTCCTTCCTCTGGGCTTCCTTCTGGGTTTATGCTATTCATGATGGGAACCTTTGATTAAGTCTTTATGGTGTTCTCATCTTACTTGCACAGTACTCAGTTTCTATGGCAGCTATTTATGTTTCATTTTCCTTTATTTATTTTTTTATAGGATTTGTACTTGACATATTGTAAAGCGTGAATCAGACTTGTCCGTGATGCAGCTTTTTACTTGATAAAAAAATTTTTTTGACATTTTTTTGGTCTTTTTTCTACATTAGGATATACTTATATATGTATATATACATATATATATATGACCCAACACTCTGAGCCATTATCAGAGCCTGTCTTTGGATCATTTGACATATGACATGTTATGAGATTAATGCATGCATGTGGATTTATGCTAATAGTTGTACTTATATATACGTTTTTTTTTCTTTTTTCTGTCACAGTGTAATCTGATGAAGGTCATTTGACCGAAATATTACTTACGTACACAACTGTTTGTTTCAATAAAAGAATTGTTCCAATAAAGAATTACTTCTAATTTACATATCATATGAGTGCTGGATTTTTGGATTTTTTGATAGAGGGGTTGGACCCTATCCAGGCACCATTATTTTGTTGGAGTGCCGCACTTCTACATCATTTTATGATTGGTTGCAGTCAGACACGCCCCCCACGCTGAGTGACAGGTGTCTCACTGCACCCAATCACAGCAGCCAGTGGGCGTGTCTTTACTGTGCAGTAAAATAAATAAATAAATAATTTAAAAAAACGGCGTGCGGTCCCCCCCATTTTAATACCAGCCAGATAAAGCCATACGGCTGAAGGCTGGTATTCTCAGGATGGGGATCCCCACGTTATGGGGAGCCCCCCAGCCTAAAAATATCAGTCAGCAGCCGCCCAGAATTGCCGCATACATTATATGCGACAGTTCTGGGACTGTACCCAGCTCTTCCCGATTTGCCCTGGTGCGTTGGCAAATCGGGGTAATAAGGAGTTTTTGGCAGATTAATCATGTCAGGCGTCTCCCCGAGATACCTGTCACTCAGGTGGGGGCGTGTCTGACTGTAACCAATCATAGGCGCCGGTGGGTGGGGAGAGCAGGGAATACGAGATCGATTAATGAGCGGCCGGCATTTTCAAAGTAATTATTGCCGCGTATTCTCTGCACAGCTGTTCCTCGCCGCGCTGGTGATCGGGGAGCGGTAAAAAAAAAAAAAAAAAGATCGCTAGTGTAAAAGCGCACACGCACGAAACGTGCTGAACACGGACATACTCCGTGTGCGGTCCGTGCAGGCACGGACCCATAGACTTTAGCGGGTCCGTGCCTGCGTGATGCCGGCAAAAAACGGACATGTTGTCCGTGTAGAAAAGCGCACACACGTACTTATCACACGGACACACGTTCCGTGTGATTTTACGTGAGTGTGCCATCTACCATAGAACAACATGGGTCTCCGTGGGTACGTGTGTCCGGTACGTGCAAATACGTACCGCACACGTACAAATTAAACGGATGTGTGTTACGGGTCTAATAAAGTGATGAGCGAATGTGCCGCCCCCGTGCCAGCAGCCAGCGCTGCTCGGATCCGGGCCTTCAGGGGTGATGGCTCAAGGGTCTCCGGACCTGGGGGTCTCGCGGACACATTTTGTTTTCTTCCCTTACGGGAGGCATGTTTCTTAAACGTTGCACATATATAACAACCGGGACGGGACAGACTGAGTTCTTTTCACTTCACCCACCCAAAACAACCTATCCCTGATGCCACCACTAAAACACAAGTTGGCTCCCCTTGCCCAAGTCCAGGATAGGTCCGGGTGTTGCCCAAACGGGCCGGGTAAAAAGTTCCTTACCCGGCAGTCTTTTCAAGGGCCCCATGTCCAGGGGACCCCTGACCCAGAGGGTAGTCACCGGTTTTGCTGGTGACAGGGCCTCAGCCGACTCCACAGCAGGCCCGTCCTCCAATCAGCCTCTCCAGAGACTGTGGCTTGGTGAAAAGGTTGGTCTGGGGCTATTTACATGGCCCAAAACTTTATCGGCTGGCCTGCAAGTTCACTGCCATTGTCTCTGTTTTTAACTTATAACGGCAGAAACGGGACATTACGGTCCCAACAGGGGACTTTAACTTTTTGGTAGCCGGGAACCACTACCTAACTTTCTTAATCTTCATCAGTTGAAGTTGGCGAGGAGGGGTGGACGTGGTGCTGGGCCCCGCTTCCTGCCCACCTCTTCACATCGAGGGCAAACCACCCCCTCTCCCCGCAGTGCCGGGTGTAGACCACCAACTCCCCGGGCTCTAGCTCTCGGTCGGGGTGACCGACAGGCAAATGCGGTATACATCCCTCAGGGAAACAAATATTTCGGCCTCCATGCCCGGCTCGTATATAAACCCCCATCCCTTTGGAGTGTTAAAATGCCGGACCTGGCCCTGGTAGACGGGGCCTCGCACCCGGAAAGTAGCATTCCGCAAATTGTCCTTCTCATTGTAGGTCCGGGACAGGACCTCCGCCTTCCTCTTCTCCTGGGCGGCGATCTCCTTTCCCAGCTGGTGCCGCTGCCGCTTCCAGTATGGAGCGTCTGTGGCCTGCTCCAGCTCATCCTGCGCAGGGTCTGGGCCCAGCCGGAGTCCCTCCGTGCCGGTTCCGACCAGCACCTTTGGCAATGGGGGACCCCGCTGTGACGTGGCCTGCTCTGCTGCCTTGCAGAGGCAACCCCGCGACGCCTCACCCGAGGCCAGGAATCTGGGAGCGGCCAGCGTTGCTCGCTGTGCCGGTTTCCGGTCGGGAACCGCCTCCGCTTAGGCCGGGCGGACTGCCGGGGCCGTTGTCATCTTCGGCGCAGCTTCTTCCGGGATCGCTGTCGGGTCCAAAGCTGGATGGGGCACCTTCCGGGTGCTGGTCTGGCGTGGAGCCGGTTCGGGTGCCGGGGCGGTGACTGGCTGGCTGTGGGCGGCTTCCTCGGGCTGGTCCTCGCGGGCCGGTGGAACGGACACCGCTGCAGGTACTGGTGGAATCAGACCGAGCAGGGTGTCAGCGGCAGGTGCGGGTGGTGAGGGAGGCAGTGTGGCGGGTAGGGGCAGGCCGGGCCCCTCAGCCTGGTCGGCCGGTCCCTGAGGGACATAGGGGTGTGGGTCGTTTACCCGCTCCCCCAAGGTTGCCTCCACTGCACGAGCCTGCACGGCTGCAGCCAGCTCAGCCATCTCAGCCGTCCTTAACGCCAAGATATAGCGCGCCTGCGCCTGGATCCGGCGGCACATGCGTTCCATCTGGGCTTCTACCCGGGCACGGGCTCCTGCACTCCGGGCTTGCCAGACGGGTCGGCCATGTTGCTCTTATGGTGTCCAGGAACAAGAAGGGTGGCAGGATCCTGGAGTCCCTGCCCTTTATCTGCTCGGTCACATGTCGCAGAATCTTCACCCGCCCCACCTTGGTCTTTTGCCGACACTTCTTTTTCAAGCCACCTAGTTTCGTTTTGCGACTTCCGGCTCGCTTTCCGGACGCATTCCCAGGGGGCGAGGCTTCGGCTTTTGCACCCTTTTCGCGGGGAAAAAGACGCTGAGTGTGGTTTTTCGCACCAAAAATGGCGGCAAGATGGCGACTTCTGAAAATTTGGCAACGGATCACCACTGACTGTCCAATACAAGGCATGCTTCCACAAGGTAAGTGGATGGGTAAGAATCCTGTTCATGACGCCAAGTTTCAGGATGTGCCACCCCCGTGCCAGCAGCCGGCGCTGCTTGGATCCGGGCCTTCAGGGGTGGTGGCTCGAGGGTCTCCGGACCCGAGGGTCTCGCAGACACGCCGAATAAATGGGGGGACGTATATGTACGGGCTGGGCTGTATTAAGTTCATGACGCCACCCACGGTATGTGGTGAGGTGGGACACCACCGCTGCTGTTACGGGGCACCCGGGGGAGATGTTGTGCAGCAAGTTGTTAACCCCTCCATGGGCAGGGATGGTGGCCCCGGGACCCGGTTGGTGCGTGTAGGGGATGGCGACCGCAGGGGGTGCTGGTGTACTCACAGTTAGTAAAACACACAAGTCTCTGGTAAACCAAGGTGATGGTGGCCGGTGCCGCGGCCGGTTGTGTTCTGGTCCCCCACCCGGCTGGTGGTCTCTATCCTTTTCCTGCACTGCTGTATGTAAGATGGACTTTCCAAGTGTGAAACTCAGGAGTCCGCTCCCAGCTGGATGTGGCCTAAAGAGCTGTGCCCGCAGATGCTGGCCCGTGGGATCTATGGGCCCTGGCAGTGACCTCTTATCCCTAATCAGTGGGCTGTTGTCTTCTATGAGGGACTTTGGGTGGGACAGGACCTCTAGACCTGGCCTCAATCGGTTAATTAACCAGCTCCAGTTGGTTCTGGTCCTGGCTTCAGGGTCTAAGTACCCCTCTTTGTGCTACAATTTCCGGGTCGGTTCCCCGTGTCGGTACCGGCGGGCTGCAACCCTGTTCCGGTCCACCTCGGTTCCACCAAGCCATCTTCCTGTCTCCTGCTGATGGAGACCACCATCTGCCTCCTAGCTAGTGGCACCAGGGCTCCTACCCTGGTACCGTTCAACTTGGACTTCACCGCTGGAGCTACCCCTAGCTCCAGCCCACACGCCTCTCCAAACTGAACTACAGACTTAACTGACTTGTTTTCCCACCCTGGGCTGTCTGGACCCCTGGGTGGGCGTGTCCCATCCGCCTGGTCACGCCCACTGGTGTGTCTATCTTTCCCTAAAGGGGGGGTGACTAGGGTTTTCTGGTTGGCTGTGTGTTTCCTAATGAGGGACGGTGTTGTGCAGGGGCCTAACTGTGACTACCTGGTTTTGCCAGGGCGTCACATGAATACAGTGAGGTACAGATGAGTGAGAAGGGTAAAATCTCTGTCTGACGCCGAAGAGATAATAAGCGCCGAGAGGTAGCGCAAGGTATACTGTCTGAGGGTGCAAAGAAGGTTGAGTTCCTTGTTGAGGAAGTCACATTGCTAGTATCAACGGCTAATGTAGTCAGCCAGTGATGTTCTGCAAAAGAAAGAGGAAGCTGAATTGAAAGCGACACATTGTAACGACAGAAATCAGCAGGGTGAAAAAACGGAAAAGTAGCTGACCAAGGAAGTAGTGGTGGGGTCCTCTATGATTTCCAAGTGTGAAGCTGATGAATGGTCAGATAAGAGCGCTATAGGAGATGAAATCCTGGAAAGCACTGTAGGAGATCACATCTTAGAGTGTGAGTGCAGGAAAAGCCAACTAAGGAAAAGAGAACACCCTTCCATCGCAGAAGGCACAGGGACCATGGATGAGCTGCACAAATGGCTCTTGCTGAGACCATATAAGGTTGTGTGCTTTTGTTCAAGGGTTGGATCATCTTCCATGGGTTGAGGAGACCAAGAAGACGGATGAAGTAACATTGCCAGCAGCAACCGTCGGTGTAGTGGCAGACAATGTAGTGCAGAAGAAACTGAAACATTGTCACGACTCTGACTAACAAAATGAAGACAACAAGAAAGAGCCGGCCCAAAGACAGTAAGTGTTGGCTCCAATGTCCGAGCAAGTAACTGATGTTATATCAGTGAAGAGCGCTGTAGGGATGGAAGTCCTGGAGAGCGCCAAGGAAGTGAGCGTCCCCGGAGATCAAGCTGAGACCCTAGAGGGGGTTGAACCAAATGTTACAGAACCGACAGTTGGTGCTACAGAGCCCCAAGAGAGGCATGAGAGTGCCATTGCTAGTCCACCAGAGGAGGCCAAAGCTACAAAAATGGATAAAGCCATAGAAGACGTGAGGTTTGAATCAGAGTTCTCACCAGAGGATGCAAGGTCAACTCATTCTGAGGAGACAATAAAGAACTATCTGAAGCAGGAAGAGCTCCGTAGACAGGCTGCCGAGAGCAGTGTAAGTGAGTTGGAAAGGGAATTTTCTAAGCTCAGAGGTCGCCTGGCAGGATGCCAATCAGTTAATAAGACTGCCTTGGAGAAAGTGGAGCAACTAGTGTCCCTCTTGGTTGCACGACTTAACAAAGGTGAAATTCGTAAAGAAGTGGCTCTGAGAACTGAACAAGATGATCGGCTCGTGACAGCGCAGAAGAAGGGGACTCCTCTGTTCCAGAGCAGGGTAGACGTACCCAAACACTTGAAAGGAGCCGCTCAATTGTGGCGGTATACCGGTAAAGCTCAGAGTCTTCGGGAAGAGGTCGTCCAAGTTCCCCGTGGTCTGAAGAGGAGAATCATTGGGAAAAACAGTCGTGGCATACAGGAAATAAGATCAGTCTTGAGGGGCAAGAATAAGAAGTCCAAGGAACAACAAAAACATGATACCCAGAGAAGTTGGTATGATTCCGTTCTGCCTTATCGGTACGGGAAAAAGTCTTAGAAAGGTGTGAACTCTCTTGGAAGACCGAATAGCATGCATTGAAGAACAGTTAACACTTAAAAAACGGTGAATTGGAAGAAAGTTGAGCCATTGCGGTAGAAGAGGACCGCCACCTTCAATCCCAGGCACAGTGGAAAGAAGGGGTCCTCTGACTAATAGAAGAAACCACCAACGATGTCCTGTGGTGAACCAAGGCGCACCTGAGGAAGTGGTTGTTTGGTCTGGTGCAGTGAACAGGCACTACAGCAGGAGTCAAGACCGCAGAGGACTCAATGGTACACCAACCTATGATGCAGATTCTGAGGGGTCTAAGGCCTTGGACACCGAATCTGAAGCAAAGGGTGAATGGATAAGCTGGACCCTTAAGAGGGCTTTACACGCAGTGATATCGCTAGCGATATCGCTAGCGAGCGTACCCGCACCCGTCGTTTGTGCGTCACGGGCAAATCGCTGCCCGTGGTGCACAATATCGTTAGGAGCCGTCACACGGACTTACCTGCCTAGCAACGTCCCTGTGGCCAGCGAACCGCCTTCTTTCTAAGGGGGCGGTTCGTGCGGCGTCACAGCGGTGTCACTAAGCAGCCGTCCAATAGAAGCGGAGGGGCGGAGATGAGCGGCCATAACGTCCCGCCCACCTCCTTCCTTCATCATTTCCGGCGACCGCAGGTAAGCTGTAGTTCGTCGTTCCCTAGGTGTCACACATAGCGATGTGTACTGCCTCAGGAACGACGAACAACCTGCGTCCTCAACAATCAACGATTTTTTGAAAATGAGCGACGTGTTAATGATGGACAATTTGGTGAGTATTTTCCATCGTTAACGGCCGCTCGTTGGTGTCACACGCAACGACGTCGCTAACGATGCCGGATGTGCATCACAGAATCCGTGACCCGGCAATATATCGTTAGATACGTCATTGCGTGTAACGGGGTCTTTATTAATATGAACAATGGAGAAGCTCCCGGGAAAAAAAGTCTATCGCAGACAACATGCAAAAGGAGGCCACGGTAGACATGCCAAAAGAGGTTGCAGAGGGTGTAAAGAAAGCTAAACCTCTGTCTGTCGCAACCTGAGGGTTCCCGACAGTAGCCCTAGTAGTGCACAAGAAAACCCAGGTTCAGACCAGACAATAGGTTTGACTATGAGCGACTCTCACTACTACACTGACCCTGGGAGGTAGTCAGGAAGAGAAAAGTCTAGGAAAGGGATGTACCTTAAATCTAGTGTGACAAAAAGGGGTCTAGTTACAGTGACACTGTATATCCAGGGCTGAAGCCCAAGACCAGAAGGGAACAAGGGATTCACACAATCATATTAACCGCTGGGGGTGGAGTTGGCCTAACAAAGTTATGAATCCAAAACGTGAGATGACGAAGTCTGATAGCGCATTGTTCATAAAACGATTGGTGACAGTGACGGACGGTGTCCCAGGAGCTGGTGCTCATAGTCGACTGAGAAGGCCCTCTCGACTGGTAGGGTAAGGTGGCATGGAGGCCCTGTCTCGGGGCCCCTGTTCGTTGGCAAATGTTCAACCCTACAAGTTTGATCAGAGGGGTTGTAATATAGCAACCGGCAATGTTGTAAATGGCCGGTATGTGTCGCAGAGGCGGACATCCTCTACGATCTGAACCTGGAATGTTTCTCTGGGACTTGTAGTTCCATGAGGATTTTAGTATACATATAGGGCTGGGTTTATGGGATGGTCATAAGTGATGGGCGGGACTGACCATCCACATACCTCCCATACATATGTGTGTCTAATGTGTTTTAATGAGGCTGTTTGTCGCATGATCGCTATGTGCTGGTGGGAGCCATCTTGGTTGGAGCACATGTGCAGGAACTTCCGTGTATGCAGAGCTATGAGTGCTCTGAACCTTCAGGGAGCTGCAGAATCCACTGAGGCTCTGGACTAACAGAAGGAGCCATTAAATGGAGCATATCCAAGGGCCAGGAGTGAGCCCAGTGTGAGAGTCTCCCTGGACTGGATGGAGCCAGAATGACAGCCTGTAAACTTACTGGCAGACCGGTTTATCTGGAAGTGAATAAACCGACTGGATTGTTTAATTGACAAATTGTGTC
This sequence comes from Anomaloglossus baeobatrachus, assembly GCF_048569485.1. NCBI lineage: Eukaryota > Metazoa > Chordata > Amphibia > Anura > Aromobatidae > Anomaloglossus > Anomaloglossus baeobatrachus. The sequence continues at coordinate 381,092,575 of NC_134357.1, read as the reverse complement.
CCCCAATACATTTAGTCAGCGCAGCATCGCAATATATATATATATATATATATATATATATATATACATATATATATATATATCTACATACATACATTATATACAGGTGCATCTCAATAAATTAGAATATCATCAAAAAGTTAATTTATTTAAATAATTCAATTAAAAAAGGGAAACACATATATTATATAGAGTCATTACTAGAGCTGATCGGATTGGCAAAAAAACGGGACCAGCGGATCACTGGTCAATTTAAAAAAAACCCGATCCTTTCTGGAATCCGGTGCCCATATAAGACAATGGGGACCAGAATCAGGAGATTAAAAATGTTGGTGAAAAGGATAGGGGGTAGGAGTGCGCGGTAAACTCACCCAGGCTTTTCCCTTCCGGAGCCGACAATTCAATATTCACTGTTTTGCCCGGCCACCGACACGTGTAATTGGTTATAGTTAGAAGCACTCCCACCCTGAGTGGCAGCCTGTCAGCTGACTGCAACCAATCACAGGTGCCAGGACGGCCGGTGGGCGGGGAAAGCAGTGCAAGTGTCTGCGGGTCAGTATGGTGAGCATGCATGTAGACAGAAACACATGCGGCCCGCTCATGTCAGAAGAGTGTGTGGATGTGTCTGTGATGCGATGTCAGACTTGTACAAGTCTGGCATGACATCACCCGGCACGGCCTGCTGTTCTCTGAACATGAGCGTGCATGTACCTAAGAACACATGCACGTGTCACGCTCCCCGGGTCCCCTGCGCTGCCCCCCGGCTCACCTGTCACGCTTCCCGGCTCCCCTGCCTCGCTTCCCGGTTCCTCGGTCCGGTCACCGCCGCTCCCCGCTCTCCAGCATCCATTGCCGGCGCGTCCCCGGCGTCCTGGTCCCCGCTCCCGGCGCCCGTCGGCTTCTCAGCCCCAGCCCGGCCCTGCTGCTTCCTCCTCTCAGCTTCCTGCTCTGGCTTCTGGCACTCGGGCCGCGCGCATGCGCATTAGGGCGCGCGCGCGGTCATTGACCCTTTCTTAAAGGGCCAGCGTCCATTAACAGGAAATGATGCAAACAGGTACAGGGTATAAAGGGGTTTAATGTCCAAGTGAACGGGGCCTGATCTTCGTGTTTCTCAAGCTAGGAGTCAGGTCTCCTTGTGTTCCTGAGATACTCACCTCTCTCTCTTCCTAGAGCCGAGCCTGCCTCGCCATCCGGTCCTGCCGAATCCCGAACCCCGAACGCTGCCTATCTGCCATCCTGACAGTCCGTACCATCTCGGATCCCTGCGGTGACCCGTCATCTCGCTCCAAAGGTTCCAGACCCCGCCTGACATCTTCTCGGCTTCCGAACCTGAGCTCCGTCACCCGGACTACCATCAGTGACTCCGTGGTCCCAGGGACTTCTCCGTTATACTCTTGTGCACGGACTGTTCTGCTGCCTATAGTGCTCCAGCTACCGGACCCCTTACCATCATCAAGGAGTTCGGTCCAGTGGATCCACCTCCTGGGTCTGCCCGTCCACCTGGCCCTAACAGCACGCTCCTGTGAGAAGTGTGCGCAGTTGTGCCGGTGATGGGATGTTAGACTCGTGCGAGTGTGACTCCGGCCTAAGAGAAACCGCATGGAACCTTTTAATTCATTTAAAACAAACGACGTGCGGTCCCCCCTAATTTTGATACCCAGCCAAGATAAAGCCAGCTGGAGGCCTTAGGCGGGCTTTGCACACTACGACATCGCAGGTGCGATGTCGGTGGGGTCAAATTGAAAATGACGCACTTCCGGCATCGCATGCGACATCGTAGTGTGTAAAGGCTCGATGATACGATTAACGAGCGCAAAAGCGTCGTAATCGTATCATCGGTGCAGCGTCGGTGTAATCCATAATTACGCTGACGCGACAGTCCGATGTTGTTCCTCGCTCCTGTGGCAGTACACATCGCTGTGTGTGAAGCCGCAGGAGCGAGGAACATCTCCTACCGGCGTCACTGCGGCTTCCGTAGGATCTGCGGAAGGAAGGAGGTGGGCGGGATGTTTACATCCTGCTCATCTCCGCCCCTCCGCTCCTATTGGCCGCCTGCCGTGTGACGTCGCAGTGACGCCGCACGACCCGCCCCCTTAACAAGGAGGCGGGTCGCCGGCCAGAGCGACGGTCGCAGGACAGGTGAGTCCATGTGAAGCTGCCGTAGCGATAATGTTCGCTACGGCAGCTATCACAAGGATATCGCCGCTGCGACGGGGGCGGGGACTATCGCGCTCGGCATCGCAGCATTGGCCTGCGATGTCGCAGCGTGCAAAGTACCCCTTAGTCATTACAAACTGAGTGATCTATTTCAAGTTTTATAAATAGATAGATATATTGGTATGTGATTTTATTTTGTTAAAGCAGTCTATAATGATTTAGTTTAAACAACCCATTACTATGAATGGCCTTTAACTGTTCCTCAGTGGACATTATGATGGCCGCATAAATGTTTCATCTCATTTGACATCTTTGATATTTCCAGTGATATTTCTCCCAGGATCTGCCTGCACCAGAGGCATCGTATATGGCAAGGTGTAAATGCCACAGACAATAGGGAGATATAGGCAAAATATTCAGATCCACAAATCTAAAAACAAATTAATCAAAAAATAATACAGGCTTAGCTTAAATCTCCGATAAGCATTGCATAATTCTCTGCATTATTTACTTGGTAGATTCTACTTCCAAACAGCCCCAGATTATCATATTATTTCTCATGACGTATCGCCAAGTTCAAGTATTTGACTTGCTTTAGCTACATTTCATAATACGATGCAGGATGGGAAGCTGCACATAACATGAGGCCGCACGGTGTGTGGCTAGAGAGGTCATCCTGTCTGCAAGGGAATATCAAATTAAAGCTCTGTTTTGTGCAGAAGCATTAAATGAGAAATGTTAGCATGGGTGGCTGGATTACAGGAGGGCATTCCCAAAGAGCTCACAATGCAGCACGGAACATGCAGATTCAAGGCATTCATTTTATGAGCACAATAACAATTGGGAACTGAACTGGTATACATAGCTTGTTTTTTTCTGTCACTATACACCTTTTATTCTGCCATCGCAATCTATTTCTGTCCATAAATGGGTTGTATAGAACTAGAAAAAAAAATGGTTGCCTTCTTCCTGTCTAGAGGATTTGTACAGTATTGTATCTCTATCATATTCACTTCAATCGATCTCTGGTGCGTTATCAGACTTAAGGCCGCTTTACACGCTGCGACATGCGATGTCGAGCGCGATAGCACCCGCCCCCATAGCACGGCCGATATGTGGTGATCGCTGCCGTAGCGAACATTATCGCTACGGCAGCGTCACACGCACATACCTGCTCTGCGACGTCGCTGTGACTGGCAAACCACCTCCTTTCTAAGGGGGGGGGCAGTTCGTTCAGCGTCACAGCAACGCCACAGCAGCGTCACTGACCCGCCGCCCAATAGAAAAGGAGGGGAGGAGATGAGCGGCCGGAACTTGCCGCCCACCTCCTTCCTTCCTCCTTTTCCGGTGGACGCGGGTAAGGAGATGTTTGTAGTTCCAGCGGCGTCACACATAGCGATGTGTGCTGCCGCAGGAACGACAAACAACATCGTTACTGCAGCAGCAACGATAATTGGGAATAGGGGATTTTGAACGTTTTTGCGACGATTCAAAATCGCTCATAGGTGTCACACACAATGACATTGCTAAAGCGGCCAGATGTGCGTTACAAATTCCGTGACCCCAACGAGAACGCTTTAGCGATCTCGTAGCATGTAAAGCCACCTTAAGGCTGAGTTCACATGTCCTGTTAACGTCGGACTGGCTACGAGTGGAGTCTCCAATAATGCCAGGCCTTGATTTAGTTAGCTGCTTTGCACTCCGGAGGTCTCATCTGCAGCCTGGTCTGATCTCAGAGTTTGCAGGACTGAACAGCGAGCGCCGAGTGATTGATTCCCCGGCGATTGCGGTTCAGTTCATAACAGCTGCGGATTGGCTGGGGTGCAATCTGGAGTTCAGGTGAGAGCACTGGAGATCAGCCCTGTATGTCTTCAGCTGTCATGAACTGAACCACAATCGCCGGGGAATCAATCACTCGGTGCTTGCGGTGCAGTCTCGGCTGCACTCTGGAGCTCAGGTGAGAGCTCCGGAGTGCAATGCAGGTAACTGAATCCAGGCCTGGCATTACTGGAGATTCCTCCGGTAGCCAGTCCGACGCTGTGTCCAGTGATCATCCGTTAGAACGGATCCAGCAAAAATCCGTTGTCAGAAAAGTTCTGCAAACACATTTTTTATGTCTGTTTTGAAAATATTGAATTTTGCAGGGTCCGTTTTTTTTAACATGGAAGTCTATGGAAACTGATCCATTAACAGATTGCTATTTATCTTCCATTTGAAACTGATCTGGTAAGCAAAATGCGTATCCTTTACAAATGAAAGAAAATGGATGCCCAAATAGCAATCAGGTAACAGATCCTTTCTCCACAGACTCCCATGTTTAAAAAAACGGATGCTGCAAAAATCAATTTTTTCAAAACGGATAAAAATGTATGACATAGCACCCTTTACGATCTGTTCACACGTGGAGAATATGTGACGCCCCTGGACTATCAGGTTGTCACAGGGTATTGCACACCCTGCCCTCCCGTGCAATATCCACCTCCTTCTTGGTTATGGTCCCCAACTAAATGGTGTTGCCTACATCAGCTAATCAAAATCCTAGGTACACTCTGCATCACACCCACCAGACACCAGTGGACGGCCTGAGTGGAATAGAGTCGCCCATTTGGGGAGTTGGTTAGGGTAGGTCAGGAGTGTCAGGAGAAGGAGAGAAGTGTGTTGGAAGTGAAGGAGAGAGGAGGTCAGGAGCCGGGCTCCTAGGAAGCTATCTAGGTGGCAGACGGTGGTCTGGGCCTAGAGGAGATGGACCCCCGGTCGCAGGGGATCGTGGCAAGGGGCACGGAACTGTCAAGGAGGACAGCCAGCGGCCCTGCACCATCACTGGGCTGGGACCAGGGCACGACGGGGTACGTGGACTCTCTAGGTCAGGGTGTAGCTTCAGGCAACCTGACAATTTACCCGACGAGAACGGAGCCTTCAAGATCCGCTCTCCACCCGCTCCAAAATCGGGGTACTAGCGCAATGAGGGGGATAGGACTTTTCCACTGAAACGGTCCAGGAAATCCCAAGCGTGAACCCTGAGAGCAAGTTCCCACACTTAGCCATAGTGGGGAGCGGGACCCGGCAAGTTCCATACTACCGGGACCAACAGAAAAGTAAACTTAGTGCCAGGAGGAAGGTCATGGATCACCTGGCAGTACCATTGGGGACGGGACCTGAACTAGCTCCCCTCAGCGGCAGCGGTATCCAGAACTTTGGTTTATCCAGTTGCCCGTGTCAGCTTAATGGACTGAGTGAGTACGCAAGTGACCCCCTTCACACCTAACGGCACTCCCCAACTACCATCTCCGAGTCCCGGGGCAGCCCCCCTACCCGTGGAGGGTTCTAACACCTGGATGCCCCATTCCATCACCCCCGGGTACTCCCAACTGCAGCAGTGGTACTCCAATTACCACATACCACGGGTGGCGTCACGAACTTTAACACAATCCCCTGTAAATTCCCCCTTCATTTGAGTGGCCGCACGACCGGAGACACCTCGAGCCACCGCGGATCCGGATCTGAGCAGCCCGGCCGCTGGCACGGGGGCGGCACAAATACACTGGCTATTTTCCATCTGGATTTGCAGGCAGAAAATCCACAGCTCACTATAGTGGCAGCAATGCAGCAGTGGTATCACAAAGAAAAAATTCTGTACAAAAATAGACATGAGGTAAGGACTTTAAATCTGTAGCATGTCAATTGTTTTCTGTTGATTGTTATCATGGACTTAAATATCAAGTGAAATCCTTGGAAAAACTGCAATAAAATCCCTATAAACAGTTGTGCTCAAAAGTTGACATATCCTGGCAGATTTTTTGCTTTCTTTGCCTTTTTTCAGAGAATATGAATGATAACACAAAATCTTTTTTCCCCACTCATGGTTAGTGGTTGGGTGAAGCCATTTATTGTGAAACTACGGTGTTTTCTCTTTTTACATCATAATGACAACCAAAAACATCCAAATGACCCTGATCAAAAGTTTATATACCCCAATTCTTAATACCGTGTATTGCCTCCTCTAACATCAATGACAGCTTAAAGTCTTTTGTGGTAGTTGTGGATGAGGCTCTTTATTTACTGTAAATTCCTGGGCTTTCTTGCATGAACTGCACACTTGAGTTCTCCCCAGAGTGGCTCAATAATATTGAGGTCAGGAGACTGAGATGTCCACTCCAGAACCTTCACTTTGTTATGCTGTAGCCAATGACAGGTTGACATGGCATTGTGTTGTGGATCGTTATCATGTTGGATCTTCCAAGTACGTCTCATGTGCAGCTTCAAGGCTGATGAGTGAAAATTTACCTCCAGTATTTGTTGATAACATGCTGCATTCATCTTTTCTTTAACTTTGACCACGTTTCCTGTGTATTTGTAGCTCACACATCCCCACATCATCAGCGATCCACCTCCATGCTTTACAGTAGGAATGGTGTTTCTTTCATCACATGCCTTGTTGACACCTCTCCAAATGTAATATTTATGGTTGTGGCCAAAAAGTATGATTTTGTTCTCAACACTCTAAATTACCTTGTTCCAGAAGTTTGGAGGCTTGTCTCTGTGCTGTTTGGCGTATTGTAGGCAAGATAATTTGTGGCATTTGCACAGTAATGGCATTCTTCTGGTGACTCAACATACAGGCCATTTTTCTTAATGGCATTCTTCTGGTGACTGAACCATACAGCCCATTTTCTTCAAGTGCCTCCTTATTGTGCATCTTGAAACAGCCACACTGCTAGTTTTCAGTGAGTCCTGTATTTCAGCTGATGTTATTTGTGGGTTTTTCTTTGCATCCCAAACAATTTTCCTGGCAGTTCTGGTCGAAAGTTTTCATTGGTCTACCCGATTGTGGTTTGGTTTTTACAGAGCCCCTGATTTTTCATTTGTTAATCACAGTTTAAACACTGCTGACTGGCATTATCAATTCCTTGGATATCTTTTTGTATCCCTTTCCTGTTTTATACAGTTCGACTATCTTTTCCTGTACATCTGTTGGAAATTCTTTTGCTTTCCCTATGACTCACAATCCAGAAATGGCAGTGGTTGGATGAAAGATGCAAGAGTTGTCTGGATCCCAAAAATTCACTTCGCTTCTATGCACACACACTGATTGTAAGCAAATAGGTCACAGGTGAGGATGTTACCTTTATTAGCCATTCAAACCCATTTGTGTCAACTTCTGTGCTTGTTATCAGGCCAAAATCATCAGAGTATGTGAACCTTTGATCTGGGTCATTTGGATGTTTTTGGTTGTCCTTATGATTTAAAAAGAGAAAACACAGTAGTTTGACAATAAATGGCTTTACTCAACCACAAACAATGAGTGGAAAAAAAGATTTTGTGTTATTATTCATATTCTCTGAAAAAAAAGGCCAAGAAAGCAAAACATCTGCCAGGGTATGTAAACTTTTGAGCACAACTGTAAGGCCTCCTTCACACATTCGTGTCTCCGGTACGCCTGACGTCTGTTTTCACATGTACTGAAGACATGGACACACATAAACCCATTAAATTCAATGGATTTACTCCACATGGTGACATGTTCATTTTCTGCCAGCAGCACGGGTATCACACAGGTCGCACACTGATGTGATCCATGTGACATCAGTGTGACATGTACCAGAGAAAACAGCTAATAATTTTTATACTTACCTGTCTCTGGCACTGCTGTTTCCAGCACTGTTGTTGCTTCTGGGTCCTGCTCATTAAGCTCATGCATATTCAGTGCACTGACCGCAGACCCGGAAGTAACAGCAGCGCCGGAGACAGCAGTGACAGAGACTGGTAAGTATAACGGCTCATTCTGTCCGTGTGCTATCTGGATGTCACATGTAGAACACACACACGGACACATGGAGAGCCTTAAGTACCTTCTCCATGGACTGTCACATACATGCGTTTACATGCACGGATGTGAGAAAGATGCCTAAAACATACAGATTCTACCATAGATTTACTGTAAATTTTAATTTTTTGTGGAACAATTTACTGCAGGTGGATGAACCCGTAAAGATTTATTTCAAACTACTTAGAGTATTCCCATCTCCAAGATCCTATCCCAATATGTAGTAGGTATAATAATAAATTTAGCAAATGCCTCCAATAATAAATGTAGTATAGTTCTCCTGATGAAGCCATGTCTCTTACCTCATGTGCAGGTCATTGCAGCTTAGGCATCCATGGTTATATGACCACAAGCAACTAACTGACTGTCACTATATAAGTGTATGTATCTATGGTTACCTAAGCTGCAATGCCCTGCACATGAGGTAAGAGACATGGCTAAATCAGGAGAACTATATTACATTTCTAATGGAGATATTTGCTAATATTCTTATTATTACACCTACTACATATTGGGATAGGATCTTGCAGATGGGAAGTTTTAACTTTGGCATTACTTCCATTGCTGAAATCTCTTACTTCTACACTCAATGTCTGGGGGGTCTAAAGAGACGTGTAATTTATTATGTCTCCACATACAGGACTGTGCACTACTCACGGAGCCGCCCAGTGCACCACAACTTACCTTGTCATTATTAATTAGAAAAGGGATTTGTAACAGGTTGGTCTATTGATAGAAATAGTTCTAACGTAGGGGAATATGCTGGTGTCTAAGTGCACAGTTTATGAGGAGCCTTGATAGTTAATCAGTCTGATTGGTCCAAAATCTGCAATTGTAAACTAATCATAAAAGAGATGGAGTATTCCTCTATAAATACACGCTGGCTGTTCCTTTGTATTTGGAGAGTGCGGCTGAGTGTGTTGTTGCACAGCTGCTGGCTGGCAATGAATCCAAGCAGAAAAATTTAGGTAAAAATAGACACAACTCCTAAATTGCATCGGACTGTGTTCCGAAAAGTTTATACATGAGTCATCATGAGACATTTTTTTCCCCCTCTCAGTTTAGGTTAAAATTGTAGTGAAAAAATATAGCAGGAGCCATGACGCATCTATAAGGGATAAGCAGGTTACCATGTTAAACACCCCTTGTACCATATTTACCTAAATAAAGACGATAACCACGACTTTATTGCAGGAATGGCCACAGCTTTATTTAACCGTATATATGTATACCAAAACTCGTGGCTCAACATGCCACCCAATTGTTAAACATAACCTTTTCCATATATACCCGTATAACCAAACCACCGATAGATCCGTCCAAGAGGCCAACCATCATTCCTAACCCCCCGGCCGTAACCTCCAACCGGCCCAGAGGACCACCTCGGCCGTGACCACCCGGCCCAAGGTGAGGGGTAACAATGTTCCATCGTTAATTACCCCTACCCAGAACCTGCGGGACCTCCGCCCACAAGTTCCCATCCAATCCGAAGCCACTCCCCTTGAGCGACTTCGTACCAACAAACCGACTGTCGGTACTCCCAACCTCTCTGACGGACCTATCACCCCGCCACAGACCGGCCAAGTGACACCCTTACTTGGGCCAGGCCCTCCACACCCTTAGTGCTTGCTCCAGACCATCCCTCAAACCCAACATCCACAAATCTAAACCCACATCTGTCAGATGAACCCCATCTCTCCTTAGATACTGCTCAGTGGACTCCTAAAGTTCTCTATGCCGCACCACCAAACCACCATTCCGCGCCACAAACATGCCAATTGCCCGGTTCAGCTTGCTCCGAGCCCTATTAATACGGTCCACCGACCTACCAAAACGCCACTGCGTCCGAGCTATGATGTCCGACCAAACAATAACAATGCCCGGGAACGCCCTCCACAAATATAACAGGTCCAGCTTTATGTCCCTTTTTAAGTCCCTCGCCGACCTCACTCCCAAATCATTCCCTCCCACATGTAAAATTAACACATCCGGGTCACGATCCATCCGGCTATAATAAGCCACCTCGGGGCGCACTCTACCCCAGGTCATGCCCCGAATTCCAAGCCATTTTACTCGGGCTTCCGTCACCGCCACTCCAAGCTGCCGACCGTCGCGACGAACATCCGCCCGCAACGCTCCCCAATACACATAGGAGTGCCCGAGGATCCACACAAGGCATGGACCTACAAAATACAAAGACCACGAATAAAAACAGCAACAGAACAAGAAAATATATCGCATACCAAAATAAAAACGCAAACAAGGAAACCCCCACCCCACAAACCCTCACCTGACCAAGTGAGGCCTAATGTACAAGCGAAACCTGGAAGATTCCCACCTCCCAATCCGCCGGATACAATCCTCACTCAAACCCCACCTAGCGGCTTCCGTCGCCGCCCCAATCCGGAAGGAGTGAGACCCGTACTCACTTGGCTCCTCCCCAACCTGTGCTAAAGCCGTCTTCAGCACCGCAATGAATTGGTAACGCGATAAAGCAGATCCATCCATATGCCTCAGGAAAACGCCGGGGTAACCACCGCGCACCCTTAAAAACTCTACAACCTGTACCACCGGGCATAACTGGTGCCCCGGTAATGCAAACAACACTACTAAACGCCCCCGGCCCCTCTGATCCGTCTTTGAAAAACGAAGCCGACATTCCACCCTGTCCTCCCCCAGCATTACATCCTCCATCAGCAAACCACCTATCGCTTGCTTAGTCGGGCTGACCAATTCACCAATGCGAAAGGCCCCAAAAAACGCCAATACAAAAGCTACCGAAAAGAACACCCGCTCATAAGGGGACGAACACAACTCCCTTAAACACCCCACTAAACGAACCAACAATGGCAATGACACCGGCCGCCTCATGTCACGCGACTGAGAACCTTTTCGAAAACCCTTCATTGCCTGCCGCACCAGAAAATCCTTAGTCGCATCCCTAACCCCTTGCATCTGAAACAAGAAGGCCAACGCCGCCAACTTGTAACCAATCACCGAAACGGACCGACCTGCCGAAAAATCCCCACTAATTAACGTCAGGACCCCCAACACTCGGCCCCTATAACCTGGCTCCATAAAGTCCCCACTTTCCAACTCTGCCCATTCCTCCCAAACCGCCTGGTATCTGCACCAAGTAGCTTCGGTCACCGATCTCCTAATTCCTTCAAATGCTATACCGATGCCAGGCCCCACAGCCATTCCGGGCAGGGTTTTCCATCCACGTCCGCTCCCGGCACCAGCCTCCTGAACCCGCAAAACTGAAACCGTGATAGTGCGTTAGCCACCTCGTTTTGAACTCCGGGCACATGCTGAGCAACCACGCAAATGTTTAACTCCAAGCAGCGCAACACCAGATGCCTTAAATACCCCACCACCGGTGGAGATTTTGCCGACAGTGCATTGATGCAATGCACCACCGCCATGTTGTCACAATGCATGCAAACCCGTCTTCCGGAAAAAGCGGGGCCCCACAACTCCACCGCCACAATAATGGGAAACAGTTCTAGCAGCGGCAAATTTTTTACCAAACCTTTTTCCACCCAAAGCTGCGGCCACTTTCCCCCACTTTCCCACACACCAGTGCGTCTGAAAAATTGCTCCAAAACCCGTCGCGCCAGCTGCATCAGTAAACAATTCCAACTGGCTATTGGACAATGCCCTGCTCATCCAAAGGGTCTGCCCGTTATACCGGTCCAAAAATTCCTCCCAAACCAACAAATCCCCCTTCATCACCTTAGTCACTCTGACAAAGTGATTCGGCGCTTTTCCCCCCGCGGTTGCGCTCGCCAGTCTCCTATTAAATATCCGCCCCATCGGCATAATGCGACAAGCGAAATTCAATTTTCTGAGCACTGACTGCAACTCCCGCAACCGCACCTTCTTAGCCCGAGACAAAAACCGCACTGACGCCTTCAAATCCAAAAGCTTCCCCTCCGGCAACCGGCATTCCATCGCCAGTGTATCAATTTCGATACCTAAGAAACACAGGGCCGTCACCGGCCCTTCCGTTTTTTCTTTCACCATGGGAATGCCGAGGCTCCCCGCGATACGCTCTAACGTGAATAACAACAAGGAGCAAACCGAAGAGCCCGCCGGACCCACGCAAAAGAAATCATCCAAATAGTGAATCACTGAATGAACTCCTGCCACCTCCTTGACTACCCATTCCAAAAAAGTACTGAATGCCTCAAAATAAGCACACGAAATGGAACAGCCCATCGGCAGGCAACGATCCACATAGTATTCACCATCCCACATACACCCTAAGAGATGAAGGCTCTCTGGATGCACCAGGAGTAAACGAAAAGCTGCTTCCACATCCGCCTTTGCCATCAGAGCCCCCCGCCCTGCAACCCTTACCAACTCCAAGGCCTTATCGAACGATACATAACATACCGCCGACAACTCTGGTGATATCCCATCATTCACCGGCAATCCCGCCGGATAAGATAAATGATGAATGAGCCGAAATTTGTTCGGCTCCTTCTTAGGTACCACCCCAAGGGGGGAAATCCGTAAGTTGGAGAATGGCGGGTCCTGGAATGGGCCCGCCATCCTCCCCAACTCCACCTCCTTTTGCAGCTTTTCCTTCACCACCTCCGGATGTTCTTTTGCGGACCTCAAATTCCCCGGACGAAACACCGGTGCCTCAGATTCAAACGGAATCCGAAAACCCACCGAAAAACCACTTGCCAACAACTCTGCCTCCCGGACATCCGGGTATCTATTTAAATAGGGAAGCATCGCTTCTACCCTCACTGGCGTCCTCCCTTTTTCCAGTCCCCTCCCCCGCCTTTCCTTTACCTTTTTTGAAGCACCTGGCCAAGGAGTGGGAACCTCCACATCCGGAACACTCATGTTTGAACCGACATGAGGCCCCAAACTTACACTGTCCCTCATTATACTGCCAACAAGTCCCTTTTTTCTGCCCAGCCGGGGACCCGCCACTCGCACTCGGGCTCCCGGCACCCCCTCAAAAGGGCTGAGCCGGAGCCGTCATTAACCGCATCCACAAGGAAATATCCTTGTGATCCCACCGGACACCAGGCCGCAGAGCCTTCCGTTGCCGGAACTGCTCGTCGTACCTCAACCACCCTAGACCTCCGTACCCTCTATACGCCTCCCTTATCGCGTCCATATATCCAAATAGGGCGGAACAATGCTCCGGCTCCTTCACCCCAATCACGCTGGCTAAGATCGCAAAGGCCTGTAGCCAGTTAGTAAACGTCCTCGGGATCAACCTATACCTTCGTTTTTCTTCGTCCTCTTTCTCCTTTTTTGAATCACTGGGCTTCACTTTATCCAAATTAAACTTCTCCAAGGGAAGCAGGGAAAAAATCTCCACATACTCCCCTTTCCATATCTTTTCCCTCACCTCCTTTTTCAAATGGACCCCTAACGGACTTTCAAAACACACGAAAAATTTCACTCCGCGCCCTATCGTCCAACCGCACAACCTCATCCTCCTTTTCTTTTTCCTTTTCCGCCTCCTTACTCGCACCCACTTCAGCCGCCCCACCGACCGCCTGTTCCACACCTACCGCTGAGGTAGGGGCCAGCACCGCAACCTCGCGCACCAGCGCCCCTGTCTGCACCACCTCCGAAGGGCCCACTCACGCCCCCACCGGAGCCCCAGGCCCACTCCGACTTACCCGCTCTGCAGACAACCCCTGCAACACCCCCAAAAGCTGCCCCCAAAACTCCGGGCCCGGTAAACCTGACTGTCCGACCGCACCTGCCCCCTGCAAAACACTCCCCGCGGAGGAACCCCCGCCCCCGCCCGCACTACCCATAGCATTAAAGAAGTTGTCCAGTTACCAAAACCGATTTTTTTTTTCTGATAAATCTTGCTAATATGTGCCCCTCAACACATCTATTATGTTTTTTCAGCAAAATTACCTTTAATTGTGCACTAGCAGCACACGGTCAATGCTGGCTCCAGCTCTGATGGGGTTAATCTCTCCTCTGACTTCCTGTGTTCAGTTCCTACAAGTCCCAGAATTCTTTGTGGCTCTAGGGCGGTGTCTGGCTTATCTAACACACCCATTGTGTCTAATACACCCACTCTGCTCCCACCCAAACCCTCCTCCCTGCCTCTAACCTGTGGATGCACTGAGATCAATCATACAGACAGCAGCAGCTCTACACAGCCAGGGGAAGAAAGTGTGTGTGCGTATATACAGTGTGTGCGTATATACAGTGTGTGTGTATATACAGTGTGTGTGTATATACAGTGTGTGTGCGTATATACAGTGTGTGTGTGTATATATACAGTGTGTATGTGTGTGTGTATGTCATACTCACCTGTCTGCAGGGTCCGGTGCCATGCCTGCTTCCAGCCCCTGTCTCGGTACCGCCGCTCTGGCTGTGTGCAGTCTCCCTGGGGCACGTACGAAGCTTGCAGGACCTGGCGGTGGATCACCTGATGCAGTCACCTGACGCATCAGCTGATCGATTCTCGTGGTGTCGCCGGCTTTTTCGCGCCCGGCCGGCTATCAGCTGATCCTGCCGTCAGGGGACTTCATCAGCTGATTACCGGCAGCTCCTGCAGTGATGGGCCAGGATCAGACTCCGCTGCAGGAGCTGCCGGTAATCAGCACAGACGTGAGTATTTTTTTTTTGCACTGATGCTTCAGCTGATTGTATAATCGGCTTTTATACAATCAGCTGCTGTGTCATGTGATTCACATAGTTTAACCTGATACATCATCTGATCGCTTTGCCTTCCAGCAAACCGATCAGATGATATTGGATCCTGATTGGACGGCGCGGGACCCTAACCCAGGATTACTGCGGAGGGGGGTTTATTTCAATAAAGATGGAGTCACTAATTGTGTTGTGTTTTATTTCTAATAAAAATATTTTTCTGTGTGTTGTTTTTTTTTCTATCATTACTAGAAATTCATGGTGGCCATGTCTAATATTGGCGTGACACCATGAATTTCGGGCTTAGGGCTAGCTGATAATATACAGCTAGTCCTAACTCCATTATTACCTAGCTAGCCACCCGGCATCAGGGCAGCTGGAAGAGTTGGATACAGCTCCAGAAGATGGCGCTTCTATGAAAGCGCCATTTTCTGGGGTGGCTGCGGACTGCAATTCGCAGTGGGGGTGCCCAGAAAGCTTGGGCACTCTTCACTGTGGATTCCAATCCCCAGCTGCCTAGTTGTACCCGGCTGGACACTAAAATTAGGCGAAGCTCACGTCATTTTTTTTTTTAAATTATTTCATGAAATTCATGAAATAATTTAAAAAAAAGGGCTTCTCTATATTTTTGGTTCCCAGCCGGGTACAAATAGGCAGCTGGGGGTTGGGGGCAGCCCGTACCTGCCTGCTGTACCCGGCTAGCATACAAAAATATGGCGAAGCCCATGTCATTTTTTTTTTCTTTTTGGGTAAAAAAAACTGCATACAGTCCTGGATGCAGGATGCTGAGCCTTGTAGTTCTGCAGCTGCTGTCTGCTCTCCTGCATACAATGAACATTTTGAATAAGGAAATGACATCAGAACTTTTTTTTTTTTCATCAACAATCTTTAATGGCATTGTGCACTGATTAAAAACGCAGTGAGCAAAAGCGCAGCAAAAAAAGGCACCAAATCGCGGCAAAAAACGTGACATGCAGCACCGCAGGTGACAGAGCAGAGCAAGTTGGTGACATGCTCTGCTCTGACACATAGTGTGCTGCATGTCACTGTATCCACTCTGGGACCTTGTTGTGCAGGTGACCGGGATGATACATGTCACTAACTGCCCCACTCTGTGATTTCTGCTGCATAGTACCAACTGTATACACTCTCACCTGCACAACAAGTCCCATAGTGGAGACAGTTAGTGACATGTTTGCAATCCGGTCACCTGCACAACAAGTACCAGAGTGGAGAAAGATAGTGACATGCAGCACACTATGTGTCAGAGCAGAGCATGTCACTGTCTCCACTCCGCTGACCTCACAGCCCGTACACGCTGCGATGGATGCAGGGGGACACAGAACAAGTAATCGGCCGACACTGGAGTCATCTGATTACTTGGGATGAATGAGAAGTAAAATTGCTCTGGTGCTCGATGGGCGAAGCCCATGCCGATTTTTTTTAAAAAAAAATTCATTAAAAATAAAAAAACAAAAAAATCACATTGTTTGTGGGCTCCCGCTGCATTTTCTATTGCTAAGGGTAACCAAAGCAGCTACTGGCTGCTAGCCCCCGCTGCTTGGTGTTACTTTCACTGGCAATAGAAATGCAGGGAAGCATTTTTTTTTTTTATAAAGGTTTTTCCCTGAAAACGTTTTTAAGAAAATGACGTGGGCTTCGCCATATTTTTGTATGCTAGCCAGGTACAGCAGGCAGCTACGGGCTGCCCACAACCCCCAGCTGCCTAGTTGTACCCGGCTGGGAACCAAAAATATAGAGAAGCCCTTTTTTTTTAATTATTTCATGAATTCATGAAATAATTTTTAAAAAAAAAAATGACGTGAGCTTCGCCTAATTTTAGTGTCCAGCCGGGTACAACTAGGCAGCTGGGGATTGGAATTCACAGTGAAGGGTGCCCAAGCTTTCTGGGCACCCCCACTGCGAATTGCAGTCCGCAGCCACCCCAGAAAATGGCGCTTTCATAGAAGCGCCATCTTCAGGCGCTGTATCCAATTCTTCCAGTGGCCCTGGTGGCAGGTGGCACGCTGGGTAATAAGGGGTTAATACCAGCTATGTTTTACCAGCTGGTATAAAGCCCGAGATTCTTAATGTCAGGCCAAGTTTAACCTGGCCATTAAGAATCTCCAACAAAGGGGTTTTAAAAAAAAAAAAGACATCACACAGAGAAAAATACTTTATTAGAAATAAATACACAGACACAGTAGGGACTCCATGTTTATTACTCCCTCTCACCCCTCCACGATGGAGAGATTTCTGTACTGACCATGCCAGGAGAGAGCGAGGAAAAGAGAGCGAGCGGGGGGGGGAGAAGAGAGAGAGAGGGGGGAGAAGAGAGAGAGAGAGGGGGGAGAAGAGAGAGAGAGGGGGGAGAAGAGAGAGAGAGGGGGGAGAAGAGAGAGAGAGGGGAGGAGAAGAGAGAGAGAGGGGGGAGAAGAGAGCGAGGGGGGAGAAGAGAGCGAGGGGGTGAGAAGAGAGCGAGGGGGTGAGAAGAGAGCGAGGGGGTGAGAAGAGAGCGAGAGGGTGAGAAGAGAGCGAGGGGGGGGAGAAGAGAGCGAGGGGGGGAGAAGAGAGCGAGGGGGGGGAGAAGAGAGCGAGGGGGGAGAAGAGAGAGAGGGGGGGAGAAGAGAGAGAGGGGGGAGAAGAGAGAGAGGGGGGAGAAGAGAGAGAGGGGGGGAGAAGGAGAGCGAGGGGGGGGAGAAGAGAGCGAGGGGGGGAGAAGAGAGCGAGGGGGGGAGAAGAGAGCGAGGGGGGAGAAGAGAGCGAGGGGGAGAAGAGAGAGGGGGGGAGAAGAGAGAGAGGGGGGAGAAGAGAGAGAGGGGGGAGAAGAGAGAGAGGGGGGGAGAAGAGAGAGGGGGGGAGAAGAGAGAGAGGGGGGGAGAAGAGAGAGAGGGGGGGAGAAGAGAGGGGGGGAGAAGAGGAGGGGGGGGAGAAGAGAGAGGGGGGGAGAAGAGCGAGGGGGGGGAGAAGAGAGCGAGGTGGGGAGAAGAGAGAGGGGGGAGAAGAGAGAGGGGGGGAGAAGAGAGAGAGGGGGGAGAAGAGAGAGGAGGGGAAGAGAGAGAGGGGGGGAAGAGAGGGAGGGGGGGAGAAGAGAGTGGGGAAAGAAGAGGGGGGGGCAGAGGTGCTCTGT